>NC_134115.1:2968226-3055726 GCF_040939455.1 Microcebus murinus | reverse complement strand
GGAGAGGCCGCCCAGAGAGCTATAAAAGGCTCCGTCCCCACCTCCTTCTTCCGGTTGATGGCGCCCTCCCTGCTTTCCAGCCCTGGTGTGACTCACCTTTCTATGGAAATGCAGCCGCTGCGTGAAGCACAGGAGAGTGGGATCTGACATATGAGTAACCAGCTGGGACAATCCTAGAAATGACATTTGCAGGCTGGCTAGAATTACGCACAGGCCTCCGAGGGCGCGGCTCGGGGATGGGGGAGGAGAGGGCCCAGCCCCAAGGCTGCAGCTGGGACTATTTTTAGCCTCCACTAAACTTAGCTCACTCCACCCTCTTGACTAACCCAGATTTTAAATACCATTTTTCCCGTACAGGTCAAAAGACTTCTGCAAGGAGGCGTGTAGATTAAGCTGCTAGCGATGGGCATTAGGGTTTTACAGCCTAGATGATTGCTGTCCCTGCCAGCACCTCCTCGCAGGGCAGTGCCGGGCAGGGTCTCGGGAGCGCTGCGCGTGGTGGTCAGTCTCGCTTCTCAGCAGAGCCCCGTGTGCCACAGCCCTCGGGACCACACGGAGCCAGCAAGGAAGCCTAGCTTGTCACTATTTTTGGCCTCTGAACATTTCCAAAATAATTGCCAAAAGGAGATCTCAAACACACACCCAATACACAAAACGTCCTTCTTCGGGAAGCCAGCGCTAGGAAAAAAACGCTAAGTGCAATTACGACCCGGGGTTTGTGACCCGCAGAGGAGCTCTGGAACGCCAGCGCAGCCCGGGCGCGTCGGCTCCAGGAAGCAGCGGCGTCAGCTCCCGCGCAGCACGGAGCAGGGTGCTGGCCGCTCCCTGGAGGGGCTGGCGCGCAGGCACAGCAGGTCCCCGGGAGCTGGTTCAATCCAGTGTTCAACCACCTGACGGGAGAAGGCACCAGGGTCCGAGGCGCCTCTGGCTTGCAAGCACACGCTGCCCCAGCACGGAGGCCGAGCAGAGAACATCAAAGCTTTCCCAGAGAAGCGGAAGGAGAGTGACAGCAGTACTGCTGTGCGCCACTGCCGTCACGTGGAGCAATCGAGAGCACCAACAAAGGAGGTTTTACGGAGCCTGTTCTTGGAAGGAGGAGCGCGAGTGCAGGGCCTAGGGGGAGGAGGCCGATGGTCCCCCTCCGCCCTTCTCTGTGCTCTGCGAGGAGAACGTGCAGCCGCAGGCTGACTGCTCACACTCACCGGGCTGTCACAGAGACTGTTCAGGAGAAAGCAAGCCAAGTGTTCTCTTCCTTAGACGCTGCGTTTCGGAAACGGGCCATGCCGTTCAGGAAAAGCCCACTGGTGTGGCCGGATCGGCTTGGGGCAGCGGCTGGCAGGACTGCGCCCGCGGCAGGAAGCAGGGCTCCCGCTTCTCTGAGTGTGAGCACGGAGATGCCTTGAGGAGCCCAGCATGAGTGTGACTGGGCTTTTACCATCTTCTGAGAAAACAAAATGACAAATAGCCAACATGAATGAAGTGACGACTTATAGTGGACATACTTCATTAAACACACAATGATCACAGTGGCGGGAGAACAGGCCCTGCCTGGCCGGGCATATTTACTCAGCTGGTGGCAACAGGGATTTGGAGAGCTGCAACCACTGAGTGGGTCGCTGGGACCACAGGCTGCACGCTGGGTGTCGGGCCCACTGCGCGGCGGCAAAGGCGTGCCTAACACCCTGGAGACGCAGGCCCACAGCACGCCGCACGGCTGTCTGCTGCAGTTAAAACCCAGCGTGGCAGGCGTCTCCTGCACCCTCTGCTGCCCCTATCCCCGCCAAGGGCCTTCAGCCTCCACAGACACCTCCAGGCAGGTGACAGTAGGAGCCCCTGCTCTCGCGTAGGAGGCTGGGCCACTGGGGCGGCAGGCGACCCTCTCCGCGGGGAAGCGGCCGGCAAGGGAGAGGACGACAGGAGACTGAGCTCCGGAAGCGCCTCAGACTGCAGACCAGCGCCCCTGAAACTGGCCAGGCCTGGAGTCGCCTCCTCTTAGCTCAAGCTCTAGCAGTGTTAACTCTTTGCACTCGCTTTTTTCTCGATTCCTTTATTCTACTTGGGATTTAATATTTTAAATGCCCCAGATTTTACAAAGCGCGGCAGAATAAAAAACTGGCGTTTCTTTTCATACAACATATTTATTTGGAATTTTATATTTCAAATTATTGATACTTTCAAATAGTAATTCTAATCTCTATAATGTTTCATGGTGTGATATTTTTTGAAATATTCACCCACATGAAGACCTGGTTTACATTCACATATTTTGCAAATATAAATCATCTCTCTTCTTCCTCCTTTGATTTTTCTGTTGAACAAACAACACAGTCTTTGTGCTTTTTGTTAGGGTGAGGTGTGATTATATGGAGCTTTCCATCTAAACATCGCTCTAAGTCAGTGGATAATAATCTACTCCTGGAAGTTAGTGTGCCATCTCTGCATTTGCATTTTACATTTTACTTTCATGCTAATGAAAACAAGAAAAGATACTGGAAAAACAGACAAAAATCCCCCTTCCCCCGTGGTGAAACTACATGTCGAGTGTGGCTCAACATACGACCTACTACGGATGCCAGCCGTGTGGAGTCACACTCGACATCCGAGTGCAAAGGGTTAATTGTCCCCTGCAGAGTTCTGACACAGGCCTTGGTGCCTTCTCCATGCCCTGTCTCCACACCACCCACTTCCCTGGCAGTGGCCCCTGCTGCTGCCCCAGTTGCTGGCCCAGGTCCCTGTGGTGGGGCCGTAGCTGGCGCAGGCCACAGCCCCTCTCCAAAGCCCTGCACTTGCTGCTGCTCTGAGGCCGCCGGTCGCCGTCAGCTGCGGGCTAGAGACAGGCAGGGTCCAGAGGCAGCTGCCGGGGCAGATCCGCACGACCCAGACGCAGCACTGTAATTCGGCAAGAATCTCGTTATGGCTGTCAGACAAAGGGCTCCTTCTCTGCATTAAACCTATGGAAAGCCAAGCAAGGTGTAAGGTCTGTTCTCAGCCAGTGACGACCTCCAGGACCCTCTAAAATTGCACAAACAAAAATGAGGTGGTGCATGAACCAGGAAGGGGTAAAGACTCCGGGTGGGAAGTTCTCCCCACTGTTCCTGCAGCAAGAACCTAAGAACCTTGGCCTCGGGCCTAGCTAAGGGGTCAAGGGGCTGCCAGGGAACCGGGTCAACAAGCGGATGTCTGAGAGCTGCTGGCTGGGTCAGGTTCCATCCCGGCGTGTGGAACACGGCATCGACGGGAACCCGGGACGTGGTCTTCCCCATTTGCAAGAGGTCCCCTGGGTCACTGGGAACATGGTGCGAGGGGACTTAACAGCACTGAGGCCACTGGCTACCTCCTCCCAGGGAGGTAGCCAGTGGCCCGGAGAGGAGCGATGTGACCTAGACCTGCACTCAGAGCTGGCACAGGTGCTGGGTGGAACCCTGGGCGTCTTACTGAGCAGGCAGACGACATGCCTTAAGGCAAGAGGGGTGTCTTGGGGAAAGGATGGCTGATGTGGTCAAGTTGGCTCTCAGCGGCTGCTTTGATTTTGGAGGCCAGGACAGCAGCCCTCTCTTCTCGTGAGGAGGCCCCGTCCTCCCATCGTAGGGTGCCACCTCCCTGGCCACAGGGAGGCATATGATCCTATCCAGGCCCGTCGGAGGCCTCTCCTGGGAGTTTCTGAGTTGGGAGTAAAGAGAGGACCCTCCTTTCCTGGCAGTGAGGTGCGTGTCTGGGAGCTGCCCGTGGGCGAGCTGGTCTGCAGGGACAGGCACGAAGAATGCGGCTACCCACCAGACCCCGTGTGTGAGGAGAAGTGGGAGGTGTCCCTGCAGCCCTGTGACCCTGGCACCCTTGTCCCTGAGGATGTCCCTCCCCTGTCCTTCCACAGCTCAGGCCTGAGAGTCAATGAAGTTACCTTTCTCCTGAGGTGCTTAGGTCGAGTTTCTTCTACTCACAATGCAGGGTCTACATGCTTCCAGCATTTCATACCACACTCGATTGATAAGATTCGAAAATCTATAAGAAAATGCAGAATGAACCCAATAACAAGTATCACCACAACTTTCCATCATGTGTGGGAATATGTGACTCATATCTTTGTAGCTCTGAAAATGTTTGGTAAAAAAGCAACTGTATACTCAATATTTGGCTCATAAGATGGAGTGCTATAAAATGGATCTGACATTTTCAACAACAAACTAGAATATGGAAAGATAAAATTACAATATGGTAGAATAGTGTTCACACATGAACCAATCTCACATTGAAACCCGAAAGAAAGAAAGAAGAAAGAAAGAAGAAAGAAAGAAAGAAAGAAAGAAAGAAAGAAAGAAAGAAAGAAAGGAAAGAAAGAAAGAAAGAAAGAAAGAAAGAAAGAAAGAAAGAAAGAAAGAAAGAAAGAAAGAAAGAAAGAAAGAGAGAGAGAAAGAAAGAAAAAAAGAAAAATCCCAAAGAGGTTTCTCTATTTCACTCACTGGCTTTAAAACAGTTGTTAATCCCGCACACATTAAGAAGCCCAAACACATTTGGTTATTTCTGAAGTACATAATTTTGAAGCTCTGTTCGAATCTCTCATCTTTGTGTGATGAGAGTTATGTCACAAAGTTAATCATTCCCAGGATGTTTGCAGTAAGGGTAATGAAAAACTTCTTGTGCAAGTGACCATTAATCAGCCACGTAACATTGCGAAACGCACTCTGAACCACGTGTCGTAGGACCAGGGCACACAGCTGAGCACAGGCCAGTGTCCAGGCCTCCTGCTGACCTTTCTGAGGCAGGAACGGGACCATGTGATGCGTGCTTCTTGCCAACAGTTACTTATTGCCAATGAGTAAGCTGGACGATATGGAAAAACATAAATTTCAGTTCCTTTAGAGTTCTAAAAGGAAGACTCTTTGAAGTCCCTGATTTCTGGACGATGTTTGGCCGGCTTGCATGTGTTACTCTTGATCATTATATAAACTCTCCATTAAAATCACAATCAAATATTTTACTGAAGTGGTTCCTGGCATTTGTGTTAGAAACAATAGACACAGCACCACAATAAAATTATTTGATACGTAAGAAAAGCAAAAGCCTAAAGATGATAGGAGCCAAGGGCATACATGTTATATCAAATCAATCCATCACGTTTGATGTTCTTGAGCAATAATGTGAGCAAGAACCTATTACTTAATCTTGCCAGCATTATCCAAAGAGAACACTTGCGAAATACTTAAGACAAATATGTTTTAATTATTACATGAATAAAGAGCTTGTGTAGCGTAAACAGTCTTTGTAACATCAACACAAATTCTGCTGGAGCAGACTAATAATTAGCCGTGGTAACAATGGCCACTGTGTTTGAGAAGCCCGGAGAGGTAGCAGCGCCATGGGAGTGAGCTGACCCACAGCAATCTTCTGCCCTCAAAGTGGCTCAGTGCAGTGGGGCTGTTTCCAATAACACCTTAACCTACAGCTTCTTCTGACACTTAATCAACTAGAATATATCTGCATCCCTAACATATATTGGAAATAACAAATAATCAAATTTCATCTTGGTTATTTTCATTTTTCTCTTTTTTTTGAGAAAAAGTCTTTTGGATTTTATTACTAGCAAACTCTTACTGTACTTGAAAACCTGTCCAAAGTCTGAAAGTTCACACTAATAAATGGTTTTGTCATCAGAGTCTAAATGTCCAACAACAGAAAGTGACTTTACCAGCATAGAAGTAAAGTTTTCCTAAAACAGAAAATAGTGCTGGCATTTCAACAATTAAGTTTTGATTTCTACTATTAGACTGCTGCATTTATGCACTGATTTGCTTTGGTTTAGTCACTGAGGGCTGAATGAGCACAAATCTCTCACAAACTACCCAACCTCACCACCAAACAGGGGACCTCGGCTGGAACAATCATTTCCATTCCCTGGGCCTGTCCCTAGGGCACATGCTTAAAAGACAACACAGCTACAAATTCTATCCTTCCTTGACGAAACTAAACTTGACATTTGGGAAGTGAGAAATATTAAATAGTTTGGGCTACAATAATAAAAATTCAATAAATGTCAGTTTTGAGGTACCAGAAGTCAGAAAGCTACTCTGCACACCTTGTTTGCAAACAGCAGCCCATGGTACACACGGTTGCATTAGAATCAGCTGGGAGAAGTGATGTCAGTGAGCATAGTGCAGTAAGAACCTCCAAAAATCCACTCCTCCATATAAGCAATGAGAACACTGCAAAGATTGTTTAAAAAAAACTGTCAAAACTTTTCCAGAACCCTAGAAATTAGCCAAAGGCTTGCAAAAATCAGAGCAGCATTATTCAAGAAAAATGGCTCACTCTCAGCAAGAATATCAAGCTTCATGGCATTTTAACTTGCCCTATTCCACCCCTCTTCCCAGAACCACCTTGAAAACCAACAGCCTTAAGATCACCACAGCCATGAACACCAGCAGCCATGGGAGGAGAATGAATGTGTTTGTAGCTCCCCCCAGCCCTGTTCCTGGAAACCTGTCCTCACGGGATGTGTCTGCCAGTTCTCTGGCGATTTAACAATTGGGAGAACCCCCACTCACTGGGCTCATCTTTATTTGATCCAACTCAGGGCCTTACTCACTGGGAACAACTTCTTCCTGCAGGGTGTTTAGGGAAAACAATCAGTGTCAACTGTTCAGCATCGAAGCTGCCTGAGGTGGTGAAAATAGTTGGGACAAATAAGAAGTGGCCCAAAAAACTCAAAATGAGAATGTCATGTCCCTAGGGGCTACAAAAAGTCCCTAGGAGTCTAGAAGGCTGTGTCCCCATGCAGGGCTGTACCAGGCTGGGAAAGGACCCAAGAGGGCCATGGTTCTCGCTGACTCTGCACAGGCGGCTGGGAGGCACAGCCGGTGGTAGCTGCCTGCCGCTGCACGGCCCTCAGCAAGAGCTGGAAACTTACTGGCTCAAGGCATTCCAGGAAATTTCAGTCTAATTACTAGTTGACAATTAAGATATCCAAGCAGAGACTTCAGTAACCACATACAGCAAAGCATACAAAATTAGTTTTAAAAAGTAAACATGTAAACAAACAGCAACAACACCAAACAGCAACCATGAACCTAGGTTAGGGGAGTGGGAATGTCATTTCCACAGTTGCCACATTGTGTCGTTTAAAATGCCTATTATTTTACAAGACATTACAAGACATACAAAGAAACAAGAGAGTATGACTCATAAAGGAAAAGAAACACTCAACGGAAACTGTCTCTGAGAATGCCCAGATGTGGGACTTACTAAAAATTATTTTAAATCAGCTATTTTGAATATGTTCAATAAAGTATGAAAATGATATATCACCAAACAAGAAACATCAATAGAGAGAAGTTCAATAAAGAAAAGTTATAAAAATTTAAAAATTTTGTAAAAAGAGCAGAGAATAATTCTAAAATTGAAAATACAGTAACTTAATGAACAATTCAGTAGATGGTTTCAAAGGCAATCTGAGATGGCAAACGACAAAAGCAGTAAGCTTGAAGACTTACCAATAGAAATTATCAAGTCTGAAGAGTAGGAAAAAATAAGATCAAAGGAAAATAAACAGCCACGAGGGATCTGTGTGCTGCCATCAAGTATTCTAACATAGGCACCACGGAAGCTCCTGAGGGAGAGAAAAGAGAGAAAAGAATGTTCAAGAAAGAATATTTCAAAAGATAATGACCAAAAAGTTCCCAAATTTGACAAAAGCCATGAATCTACACATCTAAGAGGCTCAACAAAATAGGGTCAGCTCAAAGAGATCCACACTGAGACATATCATTCAAATTGTCAGAAGACAAAGAGAGAATTTTGAAATCAGCCAGAGGAAAGTGATCATGCACAAAGGATTCTTGACTCAGTTAACAGATACTTTTTCATCAGAAACCATGGAGGCCAAAAGGCAGTAAAAGGACATATTCAGAGTGCTAGAGGAAAAAGAACCCTGTGTCTAGCAAATGTCCTTCAAAAATGAAGGAAAAATTAAGACATTCCAAGATAAACAAAAGCTGAGAATTTGTCACTAGCAAGCCTGCACTGTAAAAAATACTAAAGGGAATCCTTCAGGTTGACATGAAAGTTACTCAAATCCACATAAAAACGAGCACTGGTAAAGGTAACTAAAAGACAGTGTATGTTTTTCATTTTTAACTTCTTTTTATCAAACCAAAATTAAAAGACAACCTCATAGAGCAATATAAAGCTGTTCTGATGGACTCATAATGCATAAAGATTTAATTTGTGTGACAGTAATATCATAGCACAGAGGAAAGAGAAGTATAATACAAAGCTACATAGAAGCAAAGATTTTGTATGCTGTTGAAATTAAGTTGGTTTTATCCAACTTAGATTTTATAAGTCAGGATAGTAATTGTAATTCTCATGTAGAAAACAAATAGCAAAATGGCAGATATAAATCCTGCCTCTTCAATAATTACATTAAATGCAAATGGTCAAACACTGTAATCAAAAGGTAAATGGGCAGAATGAATTAATAAAATGACTCAATACAGGAGGTACACTTTAGATTCAAAGACATAAATAGGTTGAAAGCAAAAATATAGAAAACATATACTACGTAAAAAGTAACCAAAAGAGGGCTGGAGTGGCTATACTAATATTAGACAAAATAAATTTTAAGATATAATGGTTACCAGAGAAAATAGCTTATTTCATTAAGAATAAAAGTTTTAATCCATCAAGAAGACATAATAATTATAAACACATATGCATCTAACAGCAAAGCCCCAAAATACATGAAGCACAAATTCACAGAATTAAAGGGAGAAATAATAGACTTTTATTGTTGAATAATAAACAAGTCAAAAATAATAGTTGTCTACTTCAATACTTCGCTTTTAAAAATTGATAGAACTAGACACAAGAACAACAAGGAAATATCAATAAAAGATGAAATAACACTATAAACCAACTAGACCTAACTGACATTTATTGAACATTCCAACAACAGCAGAATACACATTCCTCCCAAGTGCGTGTGGAACCTTCTCCAAGAGAGACCATATGTGAGGTCATGAAACAAGTCTCAATATAATGAAAAAGATTTAAGTCATACAAAGTACGTTTTCCAACTACAATGGAATGAAATTTGAAAACAATAAAAAGAGGAAATTTAAGAAACACACAAGTATGTGAATTAAAGAATATAAACCTAAAGTAACGAAGGATCAAAGGAAAGAATATCACTAGGGACATTTAAAAATACTTTGAGATGAATGAAAACAAAACCACATGTGTCGGAGGTTCGGTAACTCGCTAGGAAGACTCCTAGGACTCAGCACACAGTTGTACTAAATGCCGGCTCTGATTTATTACAGCAAAGGGAGACCAAGTAGAAGCAGCAAAGGGAAAAGACCCAGGGGCGAGGATGGGGGAGACTAGTCTCAGGAGTCCTCTCCCAGGGGAGCCACACAGGATGCATTTAATTCCTCCAGCAATGAATCACAACAGCAAGTGCTGCCAACATCTCTCTAGAGACTCAGAACCCAGGGTTTTGGCTGGGGGCTGGCCGTGTAGGCACACTCCCTCTGGCAAATACCAAATTCCACATTGCTAAAAGGAAGGCACAGGTTTAGCATAAACCATATTGTTTGTACAAACAGTTAAGGCATAACTCTTACCAGGTCTGGGATTGGTGGGAATCTCCCAAAATCTAAGTTCCCAAATGCCAGCCAGGGGCCAACCCTGCAAGCAGTCCCTCCCGGGGAAGGCCACTCAGGCCTGTTATGTTAACTCTTTCTACCAACAACCAGAACTTGTTGGATGCTGCTAAAGCAGTGCTTAGAAGGAAATGCACAGCTGCAAATGCCTGTGTTAAACAGAAGAAAGATCTCAAATCAAGAACCTAACATTCCATATTAAGAAATTAGAAAAATAAGAGTAAACTAAACTGAAAGCAAGCGGAATGAAGGGTATGAATGAAGGGTAAAGATCAAAATGGAAAAAATGAAATAGAGAATAAGAAACACCATAAAGAAAATTGATGACAAAAAGTTGGTGCTTTGAAAGATCAACAAAATTGATACCGTAGCTAGCCGGACCAAGAGGGCGAGAGAAGGCCACACTGAACTGCAGAGCGCGGGGCCGCGCTCCTCCCCGCCGCGCCCGCAGGACGGCCCCCAGGTCTGCTGCTCAGACAAGCACCGAGGGCACTGCGGGTGCTGGCATGTCATGTCGCCCAGGGAACTTTCCAGACAAGCACCCACACCCAGCTGACGTCTGCAGAGGTGTGGAGGAGAGGCGGGGGCGCGCTGGGCCACACACGGCTGGGGAGCCAGAACCCGACTTCTTCTCTTAAGACGGCCTCGTCCAAACATCCACAGAAATGAAGTGTACCTGGGATCGTCAATCAAACCCTTCCCAAATTTAACGTATATGTGCATATAAGGTAGTGTTCGGTGAATACTTGAAAAATGTACAAATCGTCCATCCATACCTGTGTGTGAGCTGTATTCTTCACAGCAACAGAGCTCAGCTACATGCAACTGCAAGTAGGTTACTATAGGGTGTTTAAGATAAAATTTCTTCTAGTTAGTTTTTCTCTTAATGTAAGTAAGTGCCTGTTTGACTTTACCTGTTACATTTGTTCAATAAAGTTTGTATGTTGCATTAAAAAAAAAAGAATGGAAGGGGGAACACTTCCTTGACCTTACAGAGATAGAAAGGATTATGAAGGAATACTATTGAACAACTGTGTGTGAACAAATTAGATAACGAATGGAACAGAAAATATCCTAAAAAAGAAACAAACTACTGAAATTGAGTCAAAAAGAAATTAAAAATCTGAATAGAGTTATAACAAATAAAGGGACAGAATTACCAATCAAAACATTTCCAACAAAGACAAGCTCAGGTCCATAATTTCACTGATGAATTCTACCTGTTTAACGTAGAATTGGCACCAATCCTACACAACAGAGGAGAAAGGAATACTTCCTAAATCTTTCTGTGAAGTCATTATTATACTGAGACCCAAATTCATTAAAGATATCACAAGAAAACTACAGACCAATATTTCTGAAGAACATAGACCCCCAAAATCCTTAACAAAACGCTATCAAGTCACACCCAGCAACATAAAAAGGAGGCTACATCATGGCTAAGGGATTCATCCCAGGAATGCAAATTGGTATAATATCTTAAAAGTAATCAATGTAGTAGACATACCAATAGAATAATAATAATAAAAAAACACCACACGATCATCTCAATAGGTGCAGAAAAGGCATTTTTTACAAACCGAACACCCATTCATGATTTAAAAAAACAAAACAAAACAAAACAAAACAAAAGCCACTCAACAAACTAAGACTAGAAGGGAACTTTCTCAACCTGATAAAGGCATCTATGAAAAAACCCTCAACTAACATGGTAACAGTGAAAGACTGAAAGCTTTCCCCTAAGCTCAGGAAGCAGACAAGATTCCACTCTTGCTACTTCTGTCAACATCACACTGAAGATTTTAGCTAGGGAAATAACAAAAGAGAAAGAAATAAAGGCAACCAGATTGGAAAAGATGACATGATCTTGTGCATAGAAAATCCTAAGGAAATCACTGAAAAAACTATCAGAACTAATAAAGTAGTTCAGATGAAAGAACACTACTTCTGCTAGGCATCAAGATATAAAAACCAATTGTAGATCTATGAACTAACAAAGAATAATCCAAAAATGAAACTAAGAAAATTATTCCATTTCTAGTAGCATCAAAAAGAATAAAATACTCAGGAATGACTTTAATAAAACCAGTTGAAAATATACACTGGCAACTACAAAACAGAATTGAAAAAAAATTAAAGAACTTTAGGAAGCAGGACTAAAAAAGAAAAAGGAAAAAAAAAAGAACTAAATGGGAAAAACATCTTATGTTCATCGGTTGGAAGATAATATTATTAAGAGGGCAGCCATCCCCAGATTGATCTACAGATTCAACAACGCCTTTTGAAATCCTAGGTGCCTTTTTCAGGGGCAGAAATCAACAAGCTCATCCTACGATTCCCGTGGAAACGCCAGGGAAGCAGAACTGCCAAGATGATCTTGAGAAAGGTGACAGACTTACATTTTCTAGTTTCAGAACTTGTTACAAAGCTACAGTGAGCAAGACACTGTGGCGCTGGCATGCAGACGGACAGGAGATCAATGCAGTCAGATTGAGAGTTTAGGGAGAAACCCTTATATTTGTGGGGTTATTTCTGTCAGCTCTTTCAAAGAGCTGAGACCCAGCTCTTTTTTCTGACGCCACAACCCCTGCGTCATTCATCGTGTTTACTTTTGAAGACTAGCTTATCCCTGGGGGAAAGTGAACACAGTTAAAAATGTCAGGTCTGTCAAGTTTTTCAGGAAATTCAACATACCTCTCCTTATGTACACATGCAAACATTTTTAATGCACAGGAAGCATATGTGAGTGTATATAAACTGTAAGTGGAGGCAGCTACAGCAAGCACGGGGGCTTGGAGTTTGAGGTGACCAGTCCATTCTAAGCCTGGCCTAGCGGAGGTGCATTGAGGTCGCGCCCTATCACAGAACTGAGAAGTTCCAGGCACCATGGATGGGCCCGCATAAAACATCTTCCGTCAGTGTTTTTAGAAAAGTGGTTTAACAATCACAAGTCACACTGCATACTCCCACAAAGACCAGAGGAAAAGAAAGCAGCTTTTCAATATTATGTGCACTCCCATACTGAGGCTAAGCAAGCTCCCAACAGAGCCACTGACAGGTATTAAGAATAAATATTTCAATCACATCTGTCCAATAATTAGAATTTCTTTCCACCAAGTCAGATGTGGGCTGTCATTTCCTGTCTCTTACTGCACATCACACATTTCTTACTTATATTTTTAAAGCACTAAAATTGTGGTCATATTCAAGCAAGTTCTAAGCATCGTAAAAAATGTGTTTCAGAACCCAGAAGAAATGTTACTCAATGCAGGAGAGGATATTAGGAATTTGAACTTATCTCGCCTGCCAAACAGTTCTTCACTTTCTGTAAATTGCACAAAGGAGTCATTCAGCACAGTTTGGAGGCTCAAAGTGAAAGTGACTCAGACTATTTTTAAAAAGGTCAAGAAAGTGCACTTGCCAATTCTCAAATTTCTCTGAAGCCTTTTTCTGTGAACAACAACCCCACTAAAACTATGTGGTCCCTAAGCTGCAACTTGATGACATGGTGATTTTACCATTTCTCTCCAAGGTGTGGGCACGGACTCTGTGCGATGGGTTCGTGAAAGACTGCGTTCAGAGGACATTCCACATGTCAGTGTTTTCTTGTTTAAAATGCTTTAGGAGACCGAACCATTTAAAGGCACCTTGGCAGCATGGCGTGGAAGTGAGCTGAAGCCCAGGTAGGAAGCTGCCCCGATCCTGGCCTGACCGCAGCGCACAGGGGCTGGGGTCCTGTCACCTCCTCTCTGAAGGGGGTGGCGGCTGGTCAGCCACGTGAGAGCCAACAGTGACGAGAAGTGGTTGCTTTTCTCAGGCTAATGTTCTACCCTGGACTCCCGGATTGGAAATTGGTACTAGAAACATGGCATTCAAGCACGATAACAATTTTTCTTATAATAGTAAAGAAACTAGAACTCCTTAAACTGAATTATCCCAAGGGCAGAAAGAGTTAACTAGACAGATACTTGTTTTCTTTGTCTCTTAAGACCCAAACCTCCAGTCACCAGCTTTGTAAGGAGACCCCACATTTCACCCCTGCCAAGTTGTGCCCTGCGCCCTGCTAGAGGGACGCTAACCGCTCACGCCTCGCAGACACGGCCCGCCACGGGGCAAGAGCTGTCCCCTCGCCCGCCCCTTCGCGGCCCATCCCGGGCCTGTCCCGAGGGCCGCTTTCTGCTCCCACACTCCAGGGGCGGCTTGTGGACCTCGTCCTGGGCGCAGGTGTCTCTGGCCGACTGCAGAGCGGCGAGCAGACGCCGCAGGGTCCTGCGTGGCTTCCTCCCACCAGTGCAGCCTCCGAAAACCCCACTTCTAACCCCAGAGCCGCTGGAGGCGCTGCCATGTCTCCCTGGGCCTCTCTTTTCCAGGGTGAGCACTCCACGCACTTGTACCTGCCCCTGAAGCGGCCCCAGTCATGAGAACCACCTCCCTGTCCCAGCTGGTCTGCTCGGAAACGAACAGAACACCGCCACCACCTGTGTGTAAGATTTTACAAATTATAAAGTCATTTCACGTTGACCACATCCGAGTGGGCCCCTGCAGTGCTCATGGCATTGGCTGGGTTCCCTTACAGCCCCAGACTGGTGTTAAGGCACGCTGGAGCGGATGAGCTGCTTCGCCCATGGCCTCATGGCTGGTTCGGTAGAGCCGGAACTTGGCCAAAGACTTGCAAGTGCTTTCTGGAAAATGAGAACGAATCCATGGCCACCTGAAGTTACGAAGCTGAGAACTGGACACAGTACTCCTGGAGACTGACCAGGGCAGAACAATGACACACCTGTCCCCCTCCCCTAAGAACCCCTGGGGTGCTCTTGACCCAGATGGAGCTCCCCGTGCCCCTTCCTGGTAAGTCCTGCTATCACACCAGTCCTCAGAGCTACACTCCCGGGAGCTGGGTTTAGGGGAGCCGAGCTGCAGCGCCCCACGCTGATCGCTGCCAGCCTCTCGACAGACTCCATGCGTGATTCCGTCGCCCAGACGGCTCCCTGTGCTTGACAGTGAGGTCAGTAAACGCCAGGAACACGGAATGCCCGGTACGAGTCCTGCTGCTCCGTCTTTTAAGCCATAAACTGACAAACCCATCTCATAAGGCTTTTGTTGCATGTTAGATGTGAAAATGTGTACATGCAGGGGAGGTGCCTAGTGGGCCTGAGCTCTGATCCGCACACTGCCTGCCTGTGTCACCAGGTCACTGGCTAAGCACACTTTTCATCTCTTTCCAAGTCACAAGAAGGTCAATCAAAACAGGGCAAAGGGGAAAGCATGCGACTCCCTCCAGGCTGACGAAAACGCGCCCGTCAGCAGTCTTTGCCCTCGCGCTTTGGTTGTTTTCAAGCTCAACAGTGACAAAAAGGTGGGTGGCTCTAGGTTCAACCCCCGCCTCCACCACGCCCTGCCCCTCCTGTGCCAGGGAGGAACCCTGGTGCCCGTCCTCTTGGAGGCAGCGACGCGGGAGTGGGACTCCGTGAGGCACTGGCCGGTATTAAGGGCTCCGCAAACGTTAGTAATGACTGTCACGACAACACACAGGCCTTATCGCTCATCTCATTCCCGCAGTGTTTGAATGTTCCTTTAAATCAAAACACATCGCGGCACTGTTTCCTGCGTTAGGACTTGGAAAGGGCTGGCACGCCGGTCCGCGCGCTCACTCTGCCGCCTGGCAGCCCGCGGAGGCCCGGGCTGGTCCTGAATTCCACGGGGTGGCCTCTTGGCCTGCCCTTGGCACCCTGTTTCCGGTCGGCCCCAGTGGTCCAGGTCGCTCGCCAGGCGCTTTCCCTCCAGGGCGGCTGGACTGCGAAGGTGCCCGAGAGGAGGACGGTGGAAATCCACAGGGCGGCATTCGAAACGGCGGCTGTGGGGCCTGAGACACACAGACCCATCTCGAGCAGAGGGCTGGTGCCCTCCCCCCCAAATTACAGTCTGTGTCCTGCTTCATCTGTGCAGAAACATGGCTCTTATTTTATGTTGCCAAAATATTAGCTACTAAGAACTTTAAAATGCTATATGTATTATGTATTTTGTAAAAATGTATACCGCATATAGTTATTCTTTAATATGAGAAAATGTTTATTGGATTTTTTTTTTTGAGACAGAGTCTCACTGTGTGGCCGGGGCTAGAGTGCTGTGACATCATCATAGCTCACTGCAACTCCTGGGCTTGGGCCGTCCTCCCGCCTCAGCCTCCCAAGTAGCTGGGACTACAGGCATGTCCACTGTGCACGGCTAGTTTTTTCTATTTTTAGTAGAGATGGGGTCTCGCTCTTGCTCAGGCTGGTCTCGAACTCTTGACCTCAAGCAATCCTCCCACCTTGGCCTCCCAGAGTGCTGGGATTACAGGTGTGAGCCACCGTGTCTGGCCCAACTGCTATTTTGATAAAGTTCAATACACTTTATATAGTGACATACATATATATTAGTATTTAACTGGGTTGGTAGATAAATAATGGCATGATTAACTATTTTAAAATGTCTGCCTGCCAGTATCTTTGGACCCCAAACCAAGAGCAATATACAGCATATCACTAAAAGTGGAAGTTACCGTCACGTGAGGAAAAGGGTCAGTGGCCAGCCACGACAAGCCCGACGAAGACATTCCGCACTGACGCTCCGAGACTTGGGCCCACACAAGGCTCTCTTCTAAGGCTGCTAGAAAGGTAACCCTGTGACAAGCTAGTTCTCTGATCGCTAGAAGAGAACAAAAAACGACGACGTGATTGATGGGAGAACCAGACCCATTATTACCGAAACCAACCCGGACTTGAAATGATGCTCTAATCACAGAACATCTGACTCTTATTTTGGTCATTATTAGAACACTTCTCTTGCCTCAGAACTTCAGTAACTTAGAGACTTCTTTTCCTTTTATAGATAAGTTATAAAGTAATCAGCATTAAATTACTTCAGAATCAGGCCTCATGCTCTGAGATGAAACAAACTGTTCTTCCCTCGTTAGCTGGCTTTCACCCTCGGAATGACGCCATGCTTGCCCAGCATCCTCCCTCTGTGAGCCGGCTGCGAGCTAATCGGCCGCGAGGACGCACCCCTGCGGCCCCAGCTGCAGCAGGCACCGCGGGCGCGAGGAGGGAGGGGCCTTCCTGGTGGCATGGCCCTGTCAGGGCACCGGCCGGCTGCTTGATCTGGGGAGTAGGGAGACGGCTCCTCAGAAAGACTGCTCTGCTGAACAGAAATCAAGAGAAAGGCAACGCTGACACAGAGAACTGGAAGCGCTTCTTGTGCTGTGTGTGAAGTCTGCAACATTTGAAATCGCTGCGGGCTTTGTGTTCGGGTACACTCCAGCGACTTAATCAAAACTTGTAAGGAAATTAAATGGTGTTCATTCAGTGACAGCAGACCGGACTATGAATCCATGTTAAGAGAGAGATCATTTAGCACATTCTCAATTTTTTTTTCCTTTTAACATAATTATTTTCTTCTCAGTTAAAAAGGAAGTAGCATTTGGCATGCCAGGACAGGACAAAATGGCCCTGGCCCTTTAGCGGCCTAGGGAAACAAGCGCCAGCACTTTACGTGCAGATCACCAGGCAGGACACGACAGCCGGCTGCGGCGCTGGGGAGCAGGGCGCCAGCCTCCGGAGAGCCCGGCGTGGACTGCACCGGCCCTCACATCACACTCATCCGCCCTGGGCTCAGCACCTGAGGCGAGGAAGAAAGCTGGGGCGCCCTCCTCGTGCCCCCCTGTGTCGGGACAAACCCCAGCTGACGGCCAGTCCACGATTGCCTCATTTGAGAATTTCAGAAGAGAGGTTGAGTTCAAATTCCCAAATTAAAAAAGTTTCAAGATTTTAAAAATTACAAGTCTAAATTTTTTCAAACAGCAATGAAATTACTGTGATGAGGACATAAACCCACGGTAAAACAGGCAGCTGTCCAGCGCGCCGCAATCTGCAAGGGGGTGCCTTCGGGCTGCGCGTGGACTGCACTGCGGGAAGCAGGCTGCAGAGTGTTGGGGCGCAGTGGGGCACCCCAAGGGCTGCCCTGTCCCCAGCACTGCCAGACTGGGCCCCAGGTGCACGCTCAGAAGGCAGCTCACTTTGATAGAATGAATGGAAACTGAAGCTATCTCAAGTTATTTCAGAACATCATAATGTTCTCTTTACTTTTTCAGTGAATTCTACAGTTCCTGATTTCCCACACACCTTTTACCTATGGCTGCCCCCGCCTCCATTTATAGTTGCTTTGCCTGGCCTGGTACCTACCAGGAAGGCTGATGTGTGTGTGAGGAGGGGAGTCCAGCTCCTTCCCATACAGAAATCAGATGCAAGTAGGTGGGGGTAAGGAAGCAGAGAAGCTTCCACCTTACTCTTAACCCCGACCGCAGCCATTTCCACGCCCCGCCCTGGCTGCACGTCTCCTTTCCTCCTTTGTGAAGGGCCTGACCTTCCTCAGCCACAGCCAACGCTGGCTGCCAGGAGGTCTGGGAAGCACAGCAGCACCAGGCCTCCCCTGGCTTCATAAGCTCCACAGTCTCTGACTGGATTAATTCTTCACCTTCAGTACCGCACTACAGGACTACGGAAAGAGGTCCCCCAATAGAATCAGCAAGAAATGGTCGTTTCTTCCAAAATCCAACATGCAATGATTTAGTCAATTCAAAAAGGAAGGGGTAAGAGAAAAATTCCCAAGTTTTCTTTTCACTAATTTTATTTATATTAGGTAATTTTCACTCAGAATAGCTATCAATTCATTTTTCAGGCTGAGATTTATGTATATGTATTTGTTCATATGTATATAATCAATTAAAAACTTTATTTGGTATAACTTCACATTTTTGGTATATAGAAATAATTTTATTTTCTTAATGCAGCACAGTAGACATACAATCAATATTATTCCTAGAGTGTGCAATATATAAATTATTCACATTAAAAAAATAAGAACGAAAAGCCTCATATGCAGGAAGTATTTAAAAATGTATACCTAATTCTGAATCAGTTTTTGACAATATACACTACTACTTCACAAATCTGAATGGCTATGACATTTCCACATTTGAAGGAAGTACATATGGGTCATTCCAGATGTTTAATACACTATATGAATCATTCACTCTTCACTTTCGTCACTGAAACTCCATGTGCTGAGGCATATAGTGGTTCTGAAAGAAATTTCCAGAAGCACATTTATTACATTGGCATTTGAAGCATTTCTGTCCCTTCTATTCTCCTTTATAGCGAGGGGGCCTTTTCTCTTTAAAAGCAAGAAGACCTTCAAGCCTGTCTTTCGTTGGAATGATCTAAGAAAAACAAAATATTACATATATTAAAAATTTAAAAACAATTGTAAAAGTTTATCAAGTATTATCCAAGAAAACTACTTAGAAGCATTCTAAAAATTTTGACATCTACTAATCACTTAAACAATTCTAATTGTATAACCAAATTGACCATTTTATACCAAATGTTTTTTCATTTCAAATATACTTTTAAAAAATTAAGACTATTTTTAAGAGCAATTTAGATTTATTAAAAAATTGAGCAGAATGTAGAGTTCCCATATATACTCCCTCAAACTGTGTTCCAGTTTCCCCTATTATTAACTTCTTGCATTTGTGTGGTACATTTGTTACAAGGGATGAACTAATACAGACACATTATTATTAACTAAAGTCCACAGTACCCATTAGAGCTCACTTCATTAGTGTTCACTCTCCATGTTGTATGTTCCGTGGGCTTTGACAAATGCATAATGTCATGCATTCACCATGACAGCATCACAGAACAGGCTTCACTGCCCTCAATATCCCTGTGTGCCACCTTTCATCCCTGACCCTCCCCCAAAACAGTTTTGTCTTTTCCAGAGTGTCAATGAATTGGAATCATATTGCATGTAGCCCTTTTCAGATTCAATTCATTCACTAAGCAATAGGCACTAAAGGCTCCTTCATATTTTTGTGGCTTGACAGTGTATATCTTTTTATCACTGAATGATATTCCACTGGATATATGTACCGCAGTTTACTGTGTCACCTACTAAAGGATATCTTGGTCGCTTCCAAGTTTTGGCAATTATGAATAAAGCTTGGTGTGCAAGTTTCTATGTGGACGTGTTTCCAACTCATTTGGGTAGATACCACATCCACACCACCAAAAGACAGGATAAGCCTAGAGAGACAGCTACAGCGCGAACAGTACTGATGTAGCTATTCTAAGAGTTTCCTCAATTACGTAGACAAAGCCATTCCGTTGGTGGGACAGAATCAATCATAAGAGCTGATAACAGTCAAATAGCAGAAACAACTATTGCCGCCCTCCCTGTAAGTGCTGGAATGGGCATGGGGGTAAGCTTGCCCAGTGACGCACAATTCATCTGAAGTGCACAGAAGGTAAGCACAATCTGTAAGGGTGCGTCCTCGCTGACTTTGTCGCTGTGTTACATACCTGAGCATAACAAGCTTCTTCTATGGCCAACCCTGTCACTAAATCGACCTGGGGATAAAAGCACAATTCATTTCAGTAGAAATAACTTTTTAAAATATGGTATATTTACTATAAAGTTAAACTGAATAGCCCTATCCCAAAAGCACAGATTCCTTTGATGTAAGTAAATCACTAGTATGACCAACATGAGAGACTTAGAACCAGGCTACCTGGGTTTAAATCCTGGCTCCTCCACTTCAGAGCTCTGTAACCTTGGGAAAGTTATTTAACCTCTTTGTGTTTCAGAAAGGCACGTCTGAACGAAGGCCTATTATAACGCTCACCAGATGAGGTGCTGTGAATAGCAAGTGAGTTAATCCAGGTGAAGCATTTATAAAACACACACACACACACACATGTAAAAAACTTGGTACATAGTAATGGCTACATAAGGTGTTTGCTATTAGTATTGCTGCTACTAAATAAGGCAATCAAATACTTTGCAAATTTACAAAACTACATTTATAGCTAATAAATTCAATCTCTTTTTGCACCTATGAAGCCCAGGAAGATACAGTAGCAGTCTGCAAGAAAGATGCACTTTTCTTCAAAACACCCATAATTTAACCAAAATGTAACAGCTGTAACTAAAAGCCCAAAGTGAAAGGGTGCGTGTACCACACCCTTCCTCTGCCCCTGGGCCTTCACTCTTTTGGAGTCATCTCCTGGGGTAACCTCAGGATGCCCTGAAGATTCAGCTCTGTTTATGTTTCCCTGCAGAAAGCACATTGAGACATGAAAGATGGAGAGAGCTAGACTCAGTTTTGAGCTAGGAGTTCTCCTTGGAATGTTATGTATAATATGATACTGATGGTAAGAACACACAGAATGTGCCCCCCTTTTTTTGATTTTCTATGAACTATCAGGCAATAAACTATCAGGAAATTTTTCCCATTAACTCAATAGGAAAAATAACAAGTATGTCACAAGCTGCAAGGCATGGGCAGATATGGGCAACAACCCTAAGAAGAATGAATGACATCGCTAAAAGAAAGCTTGGCAGCTTTCAGTAATAACAGCATTCTAACAGCTCTATTTTCGAACATTAAAAAATAGCGTAGATGTCTAAACATGTTCATGTAAATTAAATCTCCACTATCCATTCCAAAAATAAACTTAAATACTAAGGAACTTACCTCCATCCCTTGATTAATTGCTAATTTTGCCACTCTCATTGCAACAGGTCCCTAAAATTCAAAATAAAGAAACACAGACTTTAATTACTATTTATGCAAATTCTCTTGTAAATCTCAGTAAAATTCAGAAGTTCCTATTGCTGAATTCACGGCACAGCCAATAATAGTTGTGTGACACTAGATGGAAGGTTTCTTCTCTCAGCCTTACAAGATTATTTTTTATTTCAAAATATTACAAGGGTACACATGTTTTTGGCTACATGGACTGCTTTTGTTATGCTTGGGTCAGGGCTGTAAGTGTGCCCATCACCCAGATAGTGTTCACTGTACCCATCAGGTAGTTTTTCACCCAGCCCCTCCTCCCCCCTGCTTGACTGCCACTGAGTTTTGCTTCCCTCTGTGCACATGCGTGCTCACTGGCAAGGTTTTAATTAAACAGCAGTCACAACAAGCGGGTGGCGTCAAGTTATCCAGATTCACAGATTCTGTCACACCGCAAACTCCGCTCCCTCGATGGCTGGCAGGCCATGCATGTCCGCTTTCAGGCTTGCTACTTTCCAGCGACCTGCCCCAGAAGTCAAGTAGGGGAAGAAAAGGAGGTAGGCTTTGGCTCATACCACACCAGTAAGGGGTAGGACAAGAGCCCAGGCCGTCGCTGTGGATCAAGCTGCGGCTCAGACACCATCTATTTCAGACGCTGCTGCTTCCTCTTTTCTCCATGACCATTCGTAACCAAACGCAATGACGGAGGATTGATTAAGAGGAGTCCTCTCGGCAGTGCTCCGCAGCACAACAAACACGAAGTCTGCGCGAGTCTTCAGCGTGCGTGAGGGTCAGAGGGGAGAACCGGATATCCAGTGTGAGATGGAAACGTGACTTGTGTCTTGGAGAAGCCAAACTACCTTACCAAACTGCCTTACGAAACTGCCTTACCAAACTGCCCTATAGAAAAGCACAACCCCCCGATGGAACTTAGTTGTTTGACGTTTTAAATCCCTAATGAGTGACGGATGTGAATTCAACAGCTTATTTTGGATTGAATGGTCTTTTGAATGAAAATACAAGGTAGGCTATAAATAACAGGCACAACAAAGAACTCTAATAAGTGAATAGAGAAATGGGTGAATATATGAAAATGTCATTTTTTCCTATTATCAAAATTTTTTCCTATTATCAAAATTTGACCCATCTAAAATCTAAGTCACATGCTTACTCTTTCTCAGACGCCACAGTTTTCCAAGGCTCTAGTATTTAGACAAGTATCTTAGTCATAATTCTTCCAAATGTGATTTGCACGTGTGGCACGTACTAGTGCCAGTTATTTTCATGAGCATAAGCCTATTTTTAAAAAACAGTGTGTCCCTCTCCAGGAGAATCTTTCCATTTTCACTGCCGTGACCAGAATGAGGAGCCTGCCACGCCCAGGCCACATGATGCCAGATGCCCGTTGGCACCATGCTGGCCGGGCAGCGGGTCCCATGTGTCTGGGGCTGGGGCGGGCCTGGGACCCTGCGTGTCTGACAGGCTCCCAGGAAATGCCAGACGGCCGGTCCACAGACCACACTTTGTGAAGCAAAACTTAGAAAACCATGGGAAAAAATAGGAAAATTTTAAATGCTATTAGAGATAACACTCGATTTAATTACTTTAAAACATAAAACCAATGCCTCTTCTTCCTGACAAGTCTTTTTTCTCAGGGAAGTGGAGTAACATATAATACAGATATCACCCCAAAATACTGCTTTTACAGCAGCTTTCTGATTATTTGGAAGAGTAACCATTCAATAACAAAGTAACAAATGTACAAATAAAGATCATTCCACTCAAGCATCATTTGATAACTTGTGCATACAGTTTTACAGCCATACATTTTCTGGAGCACCCAGTGTCTCCTTACACATTTGTCTGGCCTGGAGAAAGATTGTTATGTTAACCAGGGGTGTTCTCAGAGGCCGGAGGGTGACAGAAGCTCGCGCAGAGCTGGGCCGAGGCCGGCCACGTGCCGGAAGGCAGCTCCACGCCCCGCGGCGGGGAGGACGGTGCCGCAGGGCAGGGCCGTGGTGGCGCCGCTGTCCAGGGGATCACAGGCGGGTCGCCGGGGACAGCGTTCGTGTGGGAGGTGTATGTGTTTTTTTGGAGATAGATTTTATGACCTTTCCAAAGGGATCCATGGCCCCAACAGAGATTACGAACCCTGTTTGAGTTAAGTGATCCTGAGTTGGAGGAAACATTATGTGGACTCCAGAAATGGTTAAGGCGTTATAAAACAAACTCCATTAGGGATAAAGAGATATCACTAACTGCTTATGTAGCAAAAGCCTCTTCCTCTTAAGTTAAACTTCTTTAATCTGCAATTTCAAAAGGGATATATGAAAAATACATGAGAGAGACAGAACAAAGGATCCCTTGGAACAGGACTGTCAATGCACAGTCACTAACATTACTCACCAGGACAGTTACACTGGAATAAATGTGTTATACGTTCCAGATTTTGAAAGTGTATTTGTGAGAAAGTACAGAGGAGTTAAAACAGCACCTACAGCACCACACACACACACACACACACACACACACACACACACACACACACACACAGAGCAAGACAAACAACTGCTGCTCTACAAGCAGGTCATCTCAAATGAAGTCATCGCAACGAAAGCCCACTTTGGCACAACAGACTGTGGTCCCTTACTTATCAGAAAAGAGTGTATTTCAAAGTGTTTTGACTTAGGGGTGGCCAAGTGTGACAGTCACCCACCATTCTTCCTGCCCATGGGTACAGCTTAGGTTAGCACACTCAGTTGGTAAATGAATTAAAACGATTCGGTAGGAAGTTGTGCCACACGGGACAAGCACTGTTCAAGCGATACGTGACCAAAGCGTGGATACAGCATGTCCCTCAGGTATTTTCAAATCTTGATTTGAATCTGCAGGATCTCACGTTTGTCTAGTATTAACGTTTCTAGTTTTGCAGGTCGTACACACCCTTTTACTTGAAAGCAAGCCCAGGCCGTCTCAGGTATTCCAGATAACTGTTATTTTAGTCAACATGTTTTAAGTTATTTAAAATGAGAAAAAAGGAACTCCAGTTAGAAATACCTGAGGTAAAAACTCTCTTGCCAGGTCCAGGGCCTTCCTGTAGGCGGCATCCCCCTCCTGGTTCTGCTCCAGCACGTGGCTGACCAAGCCCACTCCTTTGGCTTCTTGGCCATCGAGGACTCGAGCAGAGAAGATGAGCTCCTTGGCCAAGGACATTCCAATGGCACGTGGCAACCGCTGTGTGCCCCCTGAGGGGCGAGTGAGAGAGAAAAGGCAGGCGATGATTGGAAAACTTTTAGTTTTAACACGTCAGTGTTTAGTTTCTTCATGCACAAAAATAAACAAGGGCCAGAAGTTTCTATGTCAAAATAAGTAGCTGAGGCAGGAGATCACTTGAGCCCAGGAGTTTGAGGCTGCAGTGAGCTGTGAACAGGCCACTGTACTCTGGCCTGGGTGACAGAGTGAGACAGTTTCCAAAAAAAAAAAAGTAGCTGGAAAACTACTTTAAAACAGAATCTCATTTCTTAATTCATTTATAAAATCAGTAACACCAAAAAAGCACTTGAGAATCTCACATCACTAAGTGATTTGACACGGATTATCATGACCTGCAGCACAGCTGGCGCCTCCCCGAACCCACAGCCGTCGCCTCGCCCTGACCAGACGGCGATGGCAGAGGACGAGCAACGGCGCCACCCATTACGCCATTCGCCAGAAATGCTGCTTCCACCAAGCCGAGCATTGTTCTTTCAACTCAGACAAAACTTAACAAATTCTGAGAAATTCAACTCATATCCTATTAAAGAATCCTTTATGGTGAGTGAACTGTAATTTTAGTTAAATAAAATTTTTGTTAATATTTATTAATAAATTTTTATTAAACTAAAAAATAAAATCAGACAATTAGTCATGAAAATAGGCTCTGTCCTGGTAGTGTTCATTTTCTCAGTGCAATTCCTAATCATCTCCATCAGTTTCTGCTCTTTTGAAGATACTGTCTCATACACAAACATGCCCTCCGTCCCGCTGTTGGGGAAAATCCACTCAACATAGAGGCAGAGCCATGCATTTGCTTTTGACTTTGCCACTTACTACTTTAGTGGCTTTGGGAGTTGATCAACTCTTCAACTCCAAGGGGACACAGTGGTGTATTAGCGTGAATTAGGGTAAACTTAGGTCAGAACAGCTACGTAGCAAAAGATACTTGTTTTGTTGAAGACTGCCTAAATCACTAGATCCATTTACCTATTCACTACGGTATCTTCTAATCTCATTAAATAGAAAGGTAGTAAAAGCCTAACCTCAATTTCTACCAATACAGATATGAAAACAGCTGCGACATTGGGATTTATCTAAATCTTACCCTAAAACGAAGGCTGCTGGACTGACCAGGGCACATGTGGCCAAGAGGCAGAGCGACGACCAGCTGCTAGGTGTCCGAGGAGAAAGGCAAGCTGACAGTGCACCGTCCACACCAGCCTACAAGGTTTACACTTCTTTCCGCATTAGTTACCAACACTTAAAATTGGGTGGGTGCTTTTATCCAAAAACCAATTTCCAGCTGGAAGTCAAGTGCCACTGTGCCTTTTAGACGGACTGCTAGAGCCCCCCAGCCTCCACCACAGTTACTGCAATACTACAGTTCGACAAATTCTTTCCTTTAAAAGAAAACCCGGCCGGGCACGGTGGCTCAAGCCTGTAATCCTAGCACTCTGGGAGGCCAAGGCGGGTGGATTGCTCCAGGTCAGGAGTTTGAAAACAGCTTGAGCCAAGAGTGAGACCCCATCTCTACTTTAAATAGAAAGAAATTAATTGGCCAACTAATATATATACAGAAAAAATTAGCCGGGCATGGTGGCGCATGCCTGTAGTCCCAGCCACTTGAGAGGCTGAGGCAGGAGGATTGCTTGAGCCCAGCATTGAGGTTGCTGTGAGCGAGGCTGACGCCATGACACTCACTCTAGCCTGAGCAACAAAGCAAGACTCTGTCTCAAAAAAAAAAAAAAAAAAAAAAAAGAAAAGTGAAATCATTTTTTGTTCACAGATCTATGACAAGTGGGAAAAAATAAAGATCACAAATTTTAAGAAGGCATCTTTCCCTTCAGTAATGAAGTATATTCCTACATATTTAGCAGAGTGTGCCTGAGTTGCAAGAACAGTTTAAAATGCTATTAAGCAAACCATATTAAGGATGAATAGTATTTACTAATAGAAAATATGGGTAGTATTAATAGAAAAACAAAAAAATTCAGTGAATTTTAAAAGGACTGATATTTTCAATAGAGATTAAATACAATGAGTAATGCCTCTATAAACTGCAGTTACTATTAAGTATTTAAACTGCCCAAGCAGTTATAGATTGCTGAGTTTATAAGAGCATGTACTTGACACAGGAGAAAATGTGTCTGAAAAGAATAAAGCACTGGCAAATTTAACTGTAAACAATGACATTGCTCAGTGTAGTAAAGATAGGTCTGAGAAATTATGGGACAAGCTGCATAGAAAGACAAGTTATTTGGGGTGTTTCCAGTGGCAGCTGATTAGAACACAAATACAAATATAACCCGATAACTCTATTTACTCGTATAGCTGACGAGAACTTTGGTATCACAGACTGAAGAACTTAACGGGTATAGTATTCAAGATAAGCACAACATTAAGAAATGGTTCTTTTGTGTTCTGTGGAAAGTTCAATTTAGGTTTGTCAAAATTAACAAACGTAATACACATTGTTAATGTCATACTTTTTATTCAACTGAAACATTCTGCAAGTACGTGAAGCCCACATTCATTGGTCGTGTCATTCCATTTATAGTATCACTCTTCAGGAATGAGCATTTTACAAAAACTTAGTGAAGTAATGGTCAAGGAGGTGGTTACCAAAATTACAAAACAGATCCACTTTCCTGGAGCCGAATGCCATGTAGCTGGACGCTCCTGCCCCATCAACTGGATGTCGGACACGAGACTGCTGGGGGACTGGGTGTGGCTAGAACAGCAGTGCCCAGCCTTGGTGACACCAGGGACCCCGTCTGCGGAAGGCAGTTCTTCCACGGACAGGGGCGTGGGGAGGCGCCGCCACGGCGGCTCCTGCTGGGACCATCAGGTGCTGGGTCCTCACGGAGCGCAGCCTGAGCCCCGAGTGTGCAGTCCGCAGCGGGGGTTGGGCTACCATGAGGGCTTGCTGTGATCTGACAGGCCGGCACGGGTGGTGACATGCACGGTGGGGAGCGGCTGTGGGTGCAGGTGGGGCTCCCCCGCTCGCCTCCTGCTGTGCGGCCTGGTTCCTGGTGGCTCCTGGCGCGCTGAGGACCGGAGCCAGGCCCCGGACAGGGCGTGGGGACTGCAGGGCTCGAGGCGTGTGCTGAAGAGAGCTTTCTGATCCATGGAAGCAACGCATCGCAGAACCCCAAGAAAACCCCTCAACTTGGCTCACTGCATGCAGTGACTTGGCATTTTGGGGTAACCTCACAAGCCATCTATTCAAGTACATCTGATAAATAAAACTACACAGTATTTATCTTTTTGTGACTGTCTAAAATGTCAATTATAACATCCTCAAGGTTCAGCCGTGCTGAGCACGTCAGAAATGCACGCCAGTTTGAGGCTGAGTAACATTGCACTGTACATACAGACCACATCTTGTCTACCCACTCATCCACCCATGGACACTTGGGTTGCTTCCACCTTTTGGCTATTGTGAATGATGCAGCTATGAATATATGGATGTGCGAATATCTCTTCAAGACCAAGCTTTCAAATTTTGGGGGGTATATACCCAGAAGTAGACTGCTGGATCATATAGTAATTCTAGTTTTTTAAGAAATCACTGTACTGTTTTCCATAATGGCTGACCCATTTTACAGACCCACCAGTAGAGAACAAGGGTTCCTATTCCTTCACATCCTTGCCAACACTTGTTGCTTGTGTTTTTTCTTTTTGGATAGTAGCCACCGGGTGTGAAGTGGTATCTTATAGCGACTAGTGATGCTGAGCCTCTTTTCCATAACGACTAGTGACAATGAACAGTTGTTCATTGTCTTTATTGGCCATTCATTACCTTCTTTTAGAGAAATGTCTAAAGTCCCTTGTCCATTTTTTTTGTGTTGAGTTTTTATTTGTTGAGTTGTAGAGTTAATATATTTTACATATTGATCCCTTATCAGATGTATAATTTACAAACATTTTCTCCCACTCCATCGGCTGCTTTTTCACTGTATTGATGAAATTAAAAACACAAAAGTTTTTAATTTTGATAAAGTCCAATTTACTTATTTTTTCTCTCATTGCTTGTCATTTTGGTGTTATATCCAAGAAACTATTGCCAAATCCAATGTCATGAAGCTTTTTCCATATATTTTCTTCTAAGAGTTTTATAGTTTTGGCTCTTAAAGTCTTTAATCCATTTTCTGTTAATTTTTATATAAGGTATAAAGTGTTCTCAATACTATTTGCTGTAAGGGAGATTATTAAATATTTAATAGTTACACAACTACATGATTTCATTCACTCATTCCTACTGAAATTTTATCTTTAGAAAACTTGGTTGGTAAGAAATTATCTCAGCTTGCAGAAATCAAAGATCAATGGCCTCAATTATACTTTTACATTTGTGGAGCTGAAGGTAACTGCCTGCTATCATGCCCAGGAGTACAAAATTTGTGATTTCGAATGTTGTAAAAATGATACAATCTGTTTACTTTGCCTTTTTCCATTAATAATTATAAGCAAAGAGCTTTACAAATGGAAGTTACAGTATAAAATGACATAAAAAAACTAAACATGACTGATACAAAATCTCAGATTTTTGTAAATATGTCAGGAACAGTTACCCTAAATGGCAAAGCTTCTTATGCATTCTTATACATTCTTCTAGAGTTTGGATGTACATATGTTTATGAACAGCTACTTCCTATTATGAAACTAAATGAAACTCAACACTCTGCTGGTTGGGAGTCAAGGGTCAGTGCAGCGCCGCACCCCAACCCCAAAGACAAGATGTGCCGCGAAGCACTGAGGCCTTGGTGTGGACAGAAAGGCATCAGACTGCAAGCTCCAAATACAAAGAGGAGTACTAGAGAAAATTCATTTCAACTCAATTTATTTTTTCTTAATTCTGAATATCAAACTCCAATATTAACTTAGAGTTAGGTAAAATGAAGATAGTGTTTCACGTTTCTGTCAGCTGATTTTTTTTTATACCAGGCTTGCTTCACTACATCACATAACCTACCCATTAGGTATTTGAGTTCAGGATGCCTAATGTGCCATTTCTAGATACAGTCTTGGTGATGGATGAAATTAAACAGTGGAATTAAAAATAGAATTTTCCTCAACAGAATTAAAACTGTTCCAGTCTGACAGCAGTCCTAATGCATTCAAGATGACAGAGGTCTGTAAGACTCTATTCAAACTCACATCATTGTCCACCCAACAGCTTCCAGCACAGGGCCCGACTCCTGCTCAGGCCTGCTCTGAGGTTCCCAGGGCTGTGGCCATAAGCTCGGGGATCACAACAGGAGCAAGTAACACACTCCCAGGACATTCCTGCAGGCACTCATGGTTCTACAGAACACAAGGAGAAACATGAACCTGAGCCAAGAACTTCCAGGATAGGTCACAAGGCTTCTGCTAAAAATCAAGGACCTCATGGTGATCATGGTTAATAATGTACCATATATTTCAAAATTGCTAGAAGAATAGATTTTTTATGTTCTCACCACACAAAAAAAAGACCAAAACCAAATTAAGTTGGTAAGGTATATTAATTAGCTTGACCATTGCTATAATGTATGTATATAGAACAAAATATCACATGGTACCCCCCAAAGTATATAATTATTATTTGTCAGTTAAAAATAAATTCAGGCCAGATGTGGTGGCTCACGCCTATAATCTTAGCATTCTGGGAGGCTGAGGAAGGAGGACCATTTGTGCCCAGGGGTTCAAGGCTGCAGTGAGCTATGATCACACTACTGCATTCTAGCCTGGGTGACAGAACAAGATCCTGTCTCTGAAAAAAATAAAAATGAAAAACAAAGCAGAACGACAAGTACTTGCCAGGGGATACTGAATTTAGAGCAACTATTTCTGAGTCACTTCATCACCTACCAAAGGCACTGTGTGCTATTACGTGAACCTACATGAGGTTGTGTCTAGATCAGCAAAAGAAAGCTGCGTTACTATGTTATGAGGCAAGGAAGATCTTGGCCACCGACCTTTTCCTTTCTAATGTGTGAATGCTTAGAAAACGCCAGGTGACTTCTAAGGCTTTTTTGCCTTGGCTCTGCCAACTTGGAGATTCTGATTCGGAGGGTCCAAGTGGAACCTAAAGCTCCGCATTGGGATCTGCTGACCTACAGCTCTAGAACAGGAGACGGGTGACGAGTCTTCTTAAACCCTTGTGACGATCCTCCCTTGGGGCCTGTTTTGCTGGGAGAGTAGCTAACTCCCAATACCTCCAAAGGTTCATCTCCAAAGGTAAACAGTAAGTTTTTAATCTTGGAAAATCATCAACTTGCAGATTTAGCCTATTTGATATGGGATAACCCACTGCAGTTATTATCTTTATTGATGCTCAGACCACCCTATGTTTGGCCAGTGGAAACATGCTTAGATTAGCTCTGAAGTCCTTTTGACACAACGAAAATAATCTTTGATAACTTCGTGTTATCTGGTATCACAAAATGTTCCAAGCTCATCTTGTACATTTCCCCTTTACATTTTGGTTCCTTTTAGTGGAACTACATTTTTAAATGTAACACTTATGGTCATAATCATGATCGAGTTTACTTGCAACAACCATGACTCCATATGCATGTTCTGAATTCTTTGAAAAGATTTTGCATTGCATTTCAAGCATTCTCTTTTCCAACAAGCGATAAGCATTAGTAACAAGTGAGGAACAAGGGGAGCAAGTCTCTGGCAGTCAGTACTTTACTATGTGACGCTGCCAGATTGTCAACCTTTTCCCTGTCTACTTTATACTAATTTTACTGTTTTGATTTAACCACTTCCTTGAAACTCTGGAGGTCAACAACAAATGTGGGGACCAGTTTTCCCAGAGCTGCACAAAATTCACAAATGGCCACTCTATAAGCCAGAAACAAGGCTCCCTCAATGTTTCCTCTTTGCTATCCTCAGACTACATCTTCTATCCTCCAGGTTATCTCATGGTCCAAAAAGACTGCTGAAAACTTGCAATCCTGTCTGCAAACCAAGCAGCAGGAAGGAGGAAAAGGGGAATGGCAAGAGGGTGCTCCATTTTCAGAGCCACTGAATAAGTACTGGCCAACAACTTCTGCTTGCATTTCACTGGCTAGGAAATGAGTTTCCTTGCTGAATGTTTTGCCATAGCATAGAGAATAAAATTGGGACTCTATTACTAAGGGAAAAAGAAAATAGGCAATTAGCAGTCACTACTACAACAAGCAGCAAGACTATTTCAATCATGTAACAAGATGTCTTCATGTTTATGTATTATTTGGATAGAATGAAAATATACTTGAATGTCATATTCCTGTCCATAATTTTTTCATCATTTAATCTAATATTCTTGGAAGGCATCAATAATTTTTTCACCTAGATAATAGTCTCTTGAGACTACTTAAAACAAACTTACATTGAAGTAGCAACCTGTACTAGCAAAGGCTTTGGAACAGTAAGCTTTTGCCAGAGAAGGCAAGAAATATAACTTTTAAAACATACGGTGATCTCTCCCACCACCTGTATTCTTTGCTGCCTCTTGGGAGTTACAGGACCCTGCAATGTCAGGAGAAGATGCTGGCAGCAATCTGAGACCACCAGCTCTTCTGCTCCCAGACCAAATTCCTAAGCTTCAAGTATAAAATAATATCAAATACAGATGCTATTTTCCCCATTTATATTTACATATTTAAATAACTTAAATCAAACACAGACATTTCACAATTATAATGTAATATGCAAATCACTGAAGCTATGATTTTCGATTATAAGGCACACTTCAGGAACATTTAAAGGTGGGAAATGCCATGTTTGTGTTTTAGCTTTCATTTTTTCCCTTTTTTAATGACTTCATGGAGAAAGAGTCACGGTAACAAAGGTGGACATGCACAACAAAGACTGGAAGTTGGAAGTCATGCAGATACCACATTATGGGCATTTACTAGTATGATTAGAAGTGATTTCTGCCTTCTAGAATTTTACCACTTTTGAATTACATATAAATCCTCTCTCAAAAATAGAAAGCCCACTTAAGGTTGTTTTTTCCTTGAACTGTGGAAGAAACACTGCAGTAAAATGGTAGCTTTGGATTAGAATGTCCACTCTGGCGGATTCCTGTGGGACTCTGTGTGGCAGGGCTTAGGCAAGAGCTGTCTTCATAGATCAGGGCTCAGTGCTTACAACACTGACTTCCTCTCACTTTCACAATGCAAGCATCAGGGTCAGAGAAGAGTGAGCTGTGTGAACAAACATGGCATGCTTACTGTTCTTATAACAGACTATGTCACAATCGCACAAAAACCATAAAAATATTTATTCTTCAATTTGTGACTAATGTTTAAAGTGTTGTAATACTTCCTATTCCCTGAGGCTTTAGCATGTTACAAAGCAATGAAAAAGTGAGGACAAAAACGTAATTGGTTCAACTTCAGTAGAACCTACAAGAATGTATTAGTTTGAGCTGTTATGTGGCTTATACTAAAGGGGCATTTAGCAAAAACTTTAACACTTTTAAGGACTAGGGTAAGGGAAGTAAAGGCTGGACATCAAAAGGAAAAGTTTCTCCAGAGCAAATTACAAATTAAAACCTTTGTTATATAGTTTTCATTAATAGTTATTATAGAAAACTTTAAAATCTCATACACTGTTAGAGAAATAGCCACACCTAAGTTATATTCATTAAAAACAAAATTATACTTATTTTTAAACATTGACATGTACTTTTTTATTTGCTGAAGCACTGTTCTTTTTTTACCTTTGGAAAAATGTATAGTTATATACCAAATGAACACAAAATCTTGCATTTAAAAATCTTTTTTAAAAACCGCCTGTGCATTTTGGGTCACCAGGGCCCACGAACAGTACTGCACACTTCTCTGCCACCACAACTGTCTTGTGGGCTGTGAACTCAGGTGCTTGCCCTGACAGTTCCAAAGGTCTTTGAAGGCTTCTCCTGCCCAACCCTCTCTCCCACCCAGTAGAGCCAACAGGTAGGTAAATCATGTCAGCTGGACCAATCAATACTCTGTCCTGCAGCCTGGATCCTGAATGGCACAATGGAAGGAATGGCTGGGCTCATAAATTCAAGGGAAGGCCTTCAGGTAAGGCGGTGTACAGGTTGCTGCCAGAGAGAACTTTCTGGATGGTGGAAATGGTCTACATCTGCACTAATATGGAAATCATCAGCCACAGGCAGCCACCAAGCACTTGCAATGTGACTGGTGTGGCTCAAGTTTTTAGTTTATTTTAATCAATTTACATTTAAATACCCACATGTAGTTAGTGGCTATGGTATTAGATGACATGGGTCTAGAGTCTCCTGCCACTGAGAGTCTCTGGTGGCCACTTCAGCCTCCCACAAGCTCCCTTTTGGTTGCTACGATGGTTTCTGTTCAAAACCAAACAAACTTTGGCATGACCTCCAGTTCACTTCAATACGCCTAATGCCTCAGTCACTGATGCAGCTGAGGTGAGAAGTCTGCACGACATCCCCACAGTTCACCTGCCAAGGTAGCAGGATGCCACATAATGCAAACTGGGGAAAGAGTCAGCTGATGCTAGTGATGGCAGTGTGTTCTAGATAACCTTTGTCATGCAAAAATGACCTAGGGGAGGGAAGACACCCAGAAACCAAATGATTTTAATACAGCTGCCCCACGATATGCAGGGAAAGTGTTACCAGCAAACCTGATCTAAGCTGAGATTTTTCTAATAGACTTCTGAACATAAACCTAACCTAGGTTTGTTTAAAGTTAAACATGGCAATTGCCTAGAGAAATAAAACTAATAGAAGAAGTGATCCAATGGACCCTTCTGTAGCTGCAAGCATGTGTTAGACACATTACTACTGCTGCAGGAACAGAAATCTCCTACCCATAGTAAAACTAGTGTGCCATAATATGTCTGTTTACATATGTGTTGCATTTTCCATTCTAATCCCTAGTTAATGCTATAGACATGTTATTATACATAATAAAATATATATAATTGATTTAAAGTCATATTATTATCTATAAGTATATTACCAGGATTATGACTAGGCTGGATATTTTCTCCTTTTTGAGATTATTAGTTTTGTGGTGTGTATAAAATATCTATTATAACTTACTTGTGGTATCAAATGAACACGAACATACAGACCAGCCTGAAAGAAAAGTCTTGATTAAATTATTTTAAGATAGGGATGTTTGCTACAAATGCAATGTTTCTTGTTTACCTCATTAGATAAATCATCTAACTAGTGAAATGAGTTGTCAAACTTAACACCTTGATATCTACAGATTCCACTCCTCAGAGCTGTGTTTATAATTTTATTCTTAAAAAAAAATCTCTCTCAAATATTGAAAACAAAGCAATTATGCAAAAATATTTCCTAATCCATCTGGATGGTGAGTATAGTAAAGTATAGAGTATAGTAAAGTGTAAAGAGTATAGTAAAGTGTAAACCATGTAGCCTGTGCTTTATAAAGGAACAGTTTCATCATCTACTGTAATGATTAAATCGTAAAAACTATATTAGTTAATGTTGTGCATTGCAAATTACTCTAACACTTAGTGGTTTAAAATGACAAACATTTACCTTTCATAGGTTCTACGGGCCAGGAATCCAGGCAGCGCTAGAGACCCTCTAACTCAGGGTCTCTGGGAGGCTGCAACCCCCTGCCCTAGACTCCCTCCCCACGGCTAACAGGCCTTTGTGCTCTTGCCCGTGTGAGCCACACCACAGGGCTGCCTCCTGACATGGCAGTGCCAGGACGAGAGAGTCAAGAGAGTAAGGCACGAGACAGAAGCCACGGTCTTTTCAACAGCCTGAGAGGGGCCATCCCACCACTTCCGAGTCACAGCGTCCCCTCCACGGAGGGGTTACAGGCTGTGAACACCGAAGGCCCTGTTAGAGGCCACCTGCCACAGGGTGAAGGCTGATTAAATAACGCACATGGTAGGGGCATCTCTTCTTCTACTCATCTATCTTTTACCAAAAAGCAGTTTTTTTCCTAGAGGACATTTAGAGAGTATTTCCCAAAAGTTCAAAATCATCTCTCATTCTTTCAAAATCAAGGAGGAGGAACAGAACATGTTAACCACTTATCTTTAAAAGATAACAGAGGAGGGAAAGTGAGGAAAGAAAAATATGAAAGATACTCCTTTTGGAAAGCTCGACACATGAAAAACACGGTACTTGCCAACTACAATCAGATAAAAAATAAAAAGTTACACCCACAAGTCCATGGTTTCCTTGCCTTTCTAAATTGTATTGATTTAATTGTAACAATAAAAAGAGTGGACACTGTGAACGTATTTCATAACAGTTGGACCTTCATGTTTTCATTAAATGAGGGTTCTAATAAATGGCTTTAGATATAAGTGGAAAACTCTTACTATCTAGAGTCTTTTCTCTGCTATAAACACAAAACATCTGGTTAAGTACTTTTCACAATTTACCAGGTGTTACCCTATCAGACAGATAGTAAAATATTAGTGATAGAAATAATATGTAAAAATATTTGATGCTACCTAAAAAATAACCAAACAATGGAATGGACATGAAGACACAAATACTTTAGATTTTCCTTACCAAAAGTAGCTCACATGCTGAAAATCTGAAGATTCTGGCACAGCAACACCATTAGTAATAGATAAATTAACATCATTTATTGAGAACTTATTATGTACCATGTAATTTAACACATTATTTCTCATAGTGCTTGAAAGAATCCATGAGGCTACTACTATTATCATGCTCATCTGACAAATCAGCAAACTGGAGGCTCAGAGAGGTTAGGTCGCCAACTCATCCATCAGTGATGGATTAGCTCAGTCTGACTCTGCAGCTCACTTGCTTTTCCTAATGGCCAGCTACCTCCCACTAGCAGAGACCAGAGACCCATGCTCCTTAAATAGTTATCCTCTGACAGGACAAAGCCTCAGTAAGAATCAGCATGACTATAATTGGATAACCAGAACAAAAGGAAAAATGAATTTTTACCTGTCTTATTTGGTATTGACTAGTGACAATGCCAGAAATTTTCAAGACAAAATCACACAGTGGTCAGCTCCCACTGGGCAAGTGTTGCCGAAGAGAAATGCATTATCGAGTCCCACAAGAGGGAAGGATGCACAACCTTCACCTCCTTCACACTCCAGCTGCAGATCTTCCTCCTCCTCTACCGCTGCTCTCTGCCACTGGCCCACCTCCAGCTCACTCTATGGTTTGGGGGCTAGTGCTGTCGGAAAAGGCCCAAGGCATGAAAGATACAGGAACTGACCACAACGCACGGAACCTCAGCAAGGTGCCCGGCTGATGCACTTTCTGAGGCTCCTACTGGAGCCCACCCATGTAGAACAGCTCACTTTATTTTTCACCTTTAAACAGAAAATAAACAGCAAAATGAGCAAATTAAAACACGCATGGTATTTGACCATGACTAAAACTATACAGGTGAACTAGTTAACATTACTCATTGGGAAAGTCACCAAACATTTTGTAAAAGGACAGTACATGAAGATTTTGTTTTTTAGAGAACTAGTCAACAACTGTTTCATATTAGGAAAGTGAGATGAGCCATTCTTCAGAGCATAGCCAAGCAAGATGAAGCAACTCTAACTTACTGGAAATAAAGTATTTTTGTAAAATATATCCAACATCTAGTCTGTTTTTCAAAACTCTAAGCTGTATCTCAAGAAAAACAAAACCCATATAACCTCCCCCAAACCAAAACAAAAATAAAAACAAAGCGTACCAAAAAACAACTAAAATTCGTATCTACACCAGCAAGAACTACCCACAACATATAACAACACTCACACCTATTGCTTTTCCAGGTTCAGTTAGCTAATTGATAAAAATCACCAGATATGTACCTGTAAAATGTTCACTGTATAGTATTAATGCAATATAAGTTAAAATAACATTGGCCAAAATTGTGATCATACACTGTTGGAGGACCTCACAACACTGGCCAGCTGTAGACTTCCTAGTTATTCAGTCTGCTCATATATGTATATAAATTTAAGCTGCAGGTTTAATAAACATGTTTTTGTAGGTTTTTTTAGAGTTTCATATTTCCAACCACTTTAAGGCACAGTTGGAAATAAAGTATATTTGAAATTAATCTGTCTAAATGTTGACAGTTTTGCCTTCCCGCCCACATCTCAGAACAAGCTTCCTACAGGCACTGCTGAGTGTGTGGGCCAGACGGACCAGTCACTCCCTGGCCCAATGAACAGGGCCAGTCGGACCAGTCACTCCCTGTATTTGGCTTACCAGTGTCCTGAGGATGACACACCCCAAATGGCAAGGTGCACAGGGGCAATCCCTGTCCTCCTACCCTGTTGCAGAAGAACAGGGAAGGAAGTTCTGGACACCATAAGTATACATTACTGCTATCCTAGCAAAAGCAATCAAAGTTCTCTCACCATCACTATGCAAAATAGGCATATATCAACAATGGATTCCATTACCTAGGTGTGTACCTCTGAAAAACTGAAACGCAGAGTTTAAAATTAAGCAGTATTTTAAATGGAAAACTCTTTAAACACTGAAAATGTAACATGCACTGATTACAAATTTAAAATGTATATTGTAGATTTTTAAAGGATATTTAGCTAGCTTACAACTAATTCCTAGACTCTCTCTTTAAACTCAATAAAAGCAACAAAAATTAGTTGAAAAACCAATGAGGGAGGGGATGAGAGGCGGGGACAGAAAGAGCAATGAGAAAGAAAAAGTGGCAATCTTAAACCATAATTGTGAAAAGCAGGGGCCAGGGAATGCAAGCAATAGATCTCGAGTATGGGTACAGCATGATGGACTTGGAACCACATCCCACCTCAGAGGCCTCACAGGGCAAAGACGGTGAATGGGCAAAACTCTGAAAAGTGTTGATACTATCACAACGCTTCTTCCCATTTGAAGAAAAACGGGTGTGAAGGTAGGCCAACCAAAAATTCAAAAATCCAAATACTATTTTTTTTTTTTTTTTTTTTTGAGACAGAGTCTCACTTTGTTGCCCGGCTTGAGTGCCGTGGTGTCAGCCTAGCTCACAGCAACCTCAAACTCCTGGGCTCAAGCAATCCTCCTGCCTCAGCCTCCTGAGTAGCTGGGACTACAGGCATGCGCCACCATGCCCGGCTAATTTTTTCTATATATTTTTAGTTGTCCAAGTAATTTCTTTCCATTTTTTTAGTAGAGATGGGGTCTTGCTCTTGCTCAGGCTGGTTCTGAACTCCTGAACTTGAGGGATCCTCCCGCCTCGGCCTCCCAGAGTGCTAGGATTACAGGCGTGAGCGACCGTGCTGGGCCCCAAACCCTTTTTGAGAAACAAGGTTTCTCATCAGGTGGGCCCACAGAATGATGAGATAGCCATTTTGGTTTTTATCTGGTAAGAGGAAAGCTGGAGAAAGAAGGAAAATATTAGTATCATAATCATCTAATCACTAATCATTCCCAAGAATCAAGCACAGATTTAGTAAAAATCACTTGTGCCTTTAGTAAGGCACAAGTGAAAACAAATGAAATACAATCAGCAGGAGCAAAATAACTGAGTAGGAAAAGTACCCGAGTGAAAGGTCTGTAGAAATCGATGACAGGAGCTGACGTCTGCTGAGAGCAGCAGACTCTGCGCCAAGTGACGGGCAGGCATTGTCTCATTCAGTCCCTCTATCTTCTCTGGGGTGCAGGGAATCTCACTCTCCTCCACACAGCAGGAGAGTGGAGGCCTGGAGCCAGGGCCTGTAAGTCAGGGCTGCTCTGGTCTCTGTGCTCCCACTTTGCATCACGGAGGGAGTGCAGCCTCACCCCTGCCCTGTCCCCACACACCCGTGTGGACTGCACCCGTCGTGCATGTGGCTGCACGCACACCATGGACTGCACCCATCGTTCCTATCTGCAGCAGAAAAAGCTGCAGGAGCTGGGCGATGTGGACAGGAGCAGGCCCATGAATACCAGAGATCTACTGTCCTAAAATTTCAGGCCCCTGTCCTAAGCCGGGAAATGATGTCGAGCAAAGAATACGTCTCAAGGGAAACAGGTGTGACCAGACCAGGTGGAGGGAGCCCTGGGAGAGGACTTCCATAAAGTTTTGTAATGGACAGTCTCCAGCCCACTGGGTGATTCCCACCATCCCTTCTCCCCTTCTCTCAGACGACAAGAAAAAAAAAAGCAATACTGAGCCCACAACCCAAAGCTTAAGCAGCCTCACAGAGTCCCATGCTAAAAACTGTGCGAGACAAAAGACAGGGCGTGGTAACGCCACAAAAACATGGCAGCTCCCCACTCCTCAAAGCAACCCGAGCAAGCCTCTCACTGAGGACAGTGGAGGCACCTACCTGGCATGCTAAAGACAGTCCTCTATGCACGGACGCCTAATGCAGAAACTGAAGGGATGTTCCCAGAAGTGCTTTTACTATGAAATAATTTAGAGATGACATAAAATCAATACATGCAATTCAAAGAGGCGATGATAAATAGACTGGAATGAAAAATGAGACTGCAGAGCTATGAAAACATTGAGAACCAAAATAACATTGTTACAGAACTAATAAATGAATTAGAAATAGCACTATAAAAGAAATAAGGCTATCCTAAAGGCAAAATACTTGTAAAAAAAATAGTGTATGCACAAAAAGGAGTTATAAGCTAAGCAAATAAACATAAGAGAATAGAGGTGTGGGGCAAATAACTACTTAGTAACAAAAACTGCCATTCCCAAATACAAAATCCAAGTGTTAGGACACAAGACGAGAAGTCCATGAGTGAAGTGCCACATGATGAGGACAGCAAAAAAACAACCTGGAAAGGGTCTGGGTACTTCCACCTCACCCCTATCTATGCAGCTGCACTACTGGCTGAGGCCAGTAATTGCCCTCCCCAGGTCTCATGGAAACATGCCCAAGCTCCTGCTGAAGCCACAGGCGGCAGAGCCTTCTGCTTCGCCTGCAGCGGGCTCCTCTCCCACCAGCCCTCGGGCTCGCTCACACTTCCCTTCCCTTCCATCCAGCCTGCTCTTCCCACTCCTGCAATACCTCGGCCACATTCTCACCAGTATCCTTGGCCTTAACCTTTCCTCTTCCATTGCACACAGCTGGCAAACTCCCCACTGTGTGCCCTGCCGTTGCTTTCCTCCTCTGAGTCTGCATCAGTGACATGCTGCAGAGCATCACTCACTCCGTCAGACGCTGCTACTCCGAGCTCAGCCCAGGCAGGGGCAGCCTAGGGGCCGCTCACCCTCCCTCCCCATACAGGTGCTTCCCTGCCTGGCCAGCCCCTCCCAGCCACACCCTACAGCAGACCCTCTCTCCTGTCCCTCCACCATACAGGTGTGTGCACGACACGCCAGTCCCCAGCCTCCATCTCCTCAGATCACACCCCACTCTTCACCTCCGACACCAGTGGGCTCAGGGAGAGGAGAATCCTTTCTCCAGTTTAAAAATGAATCCCATCTGTGTCCTTTAGGGCCAGAGTCCTTGGGTCACCACGCTGTTACTATTCTCTCTGTATTTTACTTTTTTTTCCTTAGAGACAGGGACTCGGACTGGGGCACAGTGGCAGCCTCAATCTCCCGGGCTCAAGCGATCCTCCTGCCTCAACCTCCCGAGTAGGTGGGAGTACAGGCACACACCACCATGCCTGACTAATTTTTATATTTTTTTGTAGAAACAGGGGCTATGTTGCCTAGGCTGGTCTCGACCTCCTGGCCTAAAGTGGTCCTCCTGCCTTGGCCTCCCAAAGTGCTAGGATCACAGGTGTGAGCTATGCCCAGCCTCCTTCTCTATTATTGACCCCTCCTGCTTGCTGCTTTCTCTGACTCTAAGTATGCTCCCCTCACATCCACAATTTAAAAAGTCACTAAACACTGTTCTTCAATGTTTTACAGAAAAATCTAACAAGCATGTAAAATATAATGGTATTAAGTCAGCCTTTCAAGAATAATTTCTGCTTGTCTACCTGGCAGCAATATCACATATTCCCATTCAAGTGATCTGATTTCATAAAAACTGAATTTCTGTGTTTTATTATTTTGAATTTAGTAATGACTTGTCATGATGAAAGGACACATGAGAAACTTTAGGTTGAAAAAGCATCTGTTTTGGGGAAAGGAAAATATTGGATATAAAATAGCTATTTTCCCTCCTTTTTTTCAAACTTACATTTCTGAAGTAATTCTGAAAAGTTTTCCCTCAAAATAAAGTATAACAACAGCCAATTCTATGTTAAAACTAAGAATGGTGTAGAAGAAATTTTTTGATGAGGTACATCTAAGTCAAACAAGAGCCTGCCACCGCGGAGCCGGCTGCGTGCTGGGCCCTGCTGGCTCACCACGCCCGCCCGGGTCACCAGGGTGGAGCCTCCCAGCCCGCCATGGGAGGGCTTCCCGATCCATCTTGCTTTAGTCAAACCTACAACTTCAATGCATGGTGCCCAACTTTGAGCTACTCTTACTACTTTTTCTTCTATTTGAGTTTAAGAATAGATGCAACTACATTTCCAGGAAGATCTGAATTTTGGAAATACACTGAAATATATTAATTCTATGAAGTCTTAGGAGTAAGAAGAAAGAGGAAAGAAGGGAGAAGAGGAGGAAAAAATAACCACAATAAACTGGGAATGTTTATTTCTAATAAATTTTATTTCTGAGGTCCAAAGAAGGAAGAAAAAAAGAGGGAAGGATGCCAAGAAGAAAAAGATACTACACGAACACAAGCAGAAAGCTGTCATTTAAAACACAAGTAAGGGCCAGCAGAGCCTGGCTAACTTCATCCACAGCAGACACTACACCCCCGACCTAAGGCAGGTGGTGCAGAAACGAGCACTTGCAGGCCTTGGCCCTGCGTGGGACACAGCTGAAGCATGCAGGCATTGGCTGAGCCTCTCTGGTCCTCACTAGGGTCCACCCTTCACGTGCCAGCCAAGCTGGCCAGCTACTAAGCATGTGACTGGGCCCTGCAGGACCACACCTGCCTGATGGGCCCAGCCTAAATCACTCATCCACAGGTAAGCAAAGACTAATACATTTTTATGCATTAAAAACCTCTTAAAAAGCAAAAGCAAAAGAAAAGGAACAAGAAAAGAAAAACAAGTTTGAGCAAAGTTAAAAGACAATGAGAAATAGAAAGAAAAATATTTATAATTATAAAAAATCACAGATCATAGATAAAGAACTAATTCTTAGTATGGAAGAAACACTAAGCATAATCTTTAATTCTATGCATTCTAATAGGCGTTCAGTAGTCCTTGGTTTTAGTTTCTATTTCCTAATGACTGACGATGCTGAGCATCTTTATGTGCTTATTTGCCACCCATACATCTGTAGTGAAGTGTCTGCTCGAATCTCTTGGCCATTTTTTAATTAGGTTGTTTTGTTTTCTTACTACTGAATTTTGAGAATTCTTTATATATTTTGGATGTAAGTCATTTATCAGATATATGATTAACACATATTTTCTCAGTCTGGGGCTTGTCTTTCTAGTCTCTTAATGGTGTTTTTTGAGAAAAGACATTCTTAATTTCTATTAAGTACAATATTTTCCACTTTTTTCTCATGGATCATGCTTTTTGGTGTCTCATCTAAGAAAAATGTGCTTTCTAACCCAAGATCACACCATAGAAGATTTTGTTCCCTAAATTTTGTATAGGAATTTTTGTTTTCAGGTTTTATATTTAGGTCTGTGATCCATTTTTGTGATTTTTTTTTTTTTTTTTGAGACAGAGTCTCACTTTGTTGCCCAGGCTAGAGTGAGTGCCATGGCATCAGCCTCGCTCACAGCAACCTCAAACTCCTGGGCTCAAGCAATCCTTCTGCCTCAGCCTCCTGAGTAGCTGGGACTACAAGCATGTGCCACCATGCCCGGCTAATTTTTTCTATACATATTAGTTGGCCAATTAATTTATTTCTATTTATAGTAGAGACGGGGTCTCACTCTTGCTCAGGCTGGTTTTGAACTCTTGACCTCAAGCAATCTGCCCACCTGGGCCTCCCAGAGTGCTAGGATTACAGGCTGAGCCACCAAGCCCGGCCCATTTTTGTGAATTTTTACGTATTGTGATGGATATGCATTGAAGTTCATTCTTTTGTGTGGAAAAACAATAGCTGAAAAAGACCATTCTTGCCCCCATTAACTGCCTTTGCACCAGACTTTATTTTTACAAGTTTAAATGTGTATCATCTATTATTTTTGTCTTTAAGGAGCCTACTAAGAATGCCTCAAAATAAAGTAGATATATTCTTCCTTAAAATGCCTACAATTACTAGAAATAAAAGTAGGAAAAAAGCATGAGCTTCTAACAATGTTGGATTTCCAACAGAGCCTGCAGAAGATAGGAGTGGCCCTGGGATAGTGGAAATAAAGCCTAGGTTGTAAATATGGACTCTGGACTGAGATGCAGAAATTTAAATTGCTGACAGGTAAGCCTTAAGCTTATAATATTAGTTTTTGTCCTCATTGTTTCATATTAAAATGCAGTTAAAATATGTGTAAGGCTGGTGGCAGGGGCCCCCTCCCCTCCCTAGATGGAAAAAAAAAAAGCTTAGTGACCTGACCTGCCAAGGACAAACTGCCAGGCCCCACTGAGAGGAACCACACCCAGATCTCCACCTGGATTCGCTCCTGGATTCCACAATACCTCCAGCCCCTCCTATTTCTCAAAGACCTTCCAAGGTCACAATAGAGAATCCCAGCTCTTCCCACCACAAGTCCCTAGCCCCGCCCAAAGGGTATAAAAGGCCTCAGCCCCTTCAAACTGCGGCAACTTCCGGGGCCCCTGCTCTTGGGGCCCCAGAACCTCGTCCACGAGTGTATAATAAAGCCACGTGGTTTGGCCCCCCCTACTCTTTCTCTTTCTGTGTCTCTTTTCTTTTCGCCACCGCCGAAAAACCTTACAATATGTACAGCAAGTACTCAATGTTGTCTATAGGTTCTTGGAAACTGCGACTTTAATAGTCGCAAAACCATTTTTTTTTCTCATCAATGCCATAATGAAAAGATGTTGAACAACAGGACGTTATTTGAGTACCTGCTACAGATCGTTTTACTTACAGTCACTTAAAGAACCCATTGGCAACATTACGTGAGGACTTATACACATATAGTATTAGCAGGCTAGCATAATGGCATTTTTACTTCATGGTCAAACGCAACCAAGCTGCTGCTTCCTCTTTTTTTTTTTTGCAGTGGATAGTTCCATGTAAATGATAAAAGAGAGAAAAACAGAAATAAGTAGAGTAAACTATTTCTGAAGACTGACCTAGCGTTCTAAAGGGGGGTCTGGGAACACGAGGGCCACCCTGTCTCTGTGATACAGCCAAGGAAACAAAATCTCACACAGCCATCTTGCCAGGCCCCTTTTCCTGTCACCTCACCCCTGTGGCTGTTCTTTCAAGCTGATTACACAGAAGTTGTTTGTTAGTAGATCTGTGTTGGTCACACTCCATAATATCAGCAATATAAGGACACATTAAAAGCATATTTAATGTTCAAATATCTTATACGTCTTTGCCCATGATTATGAATAGAACAGATAAAATTATACTTAAAGATCATGTTTAAAAAATGTGTTTATCAACTATAGTTTGTGTTAATTTTAAACAAAAAAGTGCTTTTTAATTTAAAAAATTCAAGAGTTCCTTAAAAGTTGTAGTCTCCTCTACCTTCTTTTTAGAAAGAAGAAACAAATTGAAAACATAAAAAAGGGATCTCCAGGCCAAAGCAGCTGTCAGGGAGTTGGTTTCCCTGGGGCTGGCAGGCGGGGTGCTGAGGCTGCACCCCAGCGCGTGGTGGCCCTCCCTGGGCACACGCCTCACCCACACCTCACAGCTCAGCCACCCCAGCTTGTCATGCGTACAGGTTTTGCTCACTCCTCCGAAAAATTCTTTTAGTACCATGGTCATACCAAACCATTCTGAGAAGGGCCTTAAAAGCCACTGCATCACTCAGCAAACACAACATTTATTTATTACATGTCTCAGGTTCTTGTTCTCTGCACGTCCTGAGTGAGGATCAGTTGTGACAGGAGAACTTGGCCCATGCCTGTCCACACATGCATGCAGCTGAGTCTCCCGTACCCCCCAGGAACTACCAGATGATGTCTGACCCATCAGCTTAAGTAGCATGTTTTGCTGGCAAATCAGTATAGAATCACTATAGAACATTTGGGCCACTGCTACGTATTGGTAGCAACAAGTTAATATGAATACTCTTCTTATTCTACTGCTAAAGCAACTAATTAAGAACATAAAAAAAAAAGGCTAAGGACATATTCATTATGTTTCTTTTCTCTGGAAAACAGCACCCATAATTTAAAGCTCATTAAATAGGAAATTTTAAGTCTCTAATATCTAAGGAATTACTACCATCCTGTTTTTTAACAGCAGATGGACAGTCACCCCAAGGCAAGCCCCTATCAGTCTGTAGACAGCCAGGTGTGAACTCTTTGCTTCCTTCAACTCAGAAAGGATTTAGACTTCTGTTCTAGAGGACTTCTAATGCTATACTATACATCGACACACCCCTCTGGGTGTTGTGAAGGCAGTAAGTACTCGATAAAGAGAAGAAATCACTCACAAGCAGACTGGCGACTCCCCCGCACATGGGCATACTGTCGCAGCCGAAGAGAAGGGCACCGTCTAGGGACCAGAGCTGGGGCCACCAGGCTACCGCAGGGATGTGTCTCACTTTGGTGGATCTTAGTTCCATCATGATCTTGCCATTGTGAATACTCTGTGGGATCACTCCTGTCCTCTCCTGGCCAGTCCCCTCTAGGTCCAGCAACAGTGCTCTGAGGTCCCACAAAGACAGGGAGGCCTCCTAACATTTGGGGTGCACTGACACTGTCAAGGTGCTGAGCTCGCACCAAAACATGAAAATGAGCTCTTCTCTCCTAAATTGAAACCAATCTTTCTCCAGTAAAGAAATGTCACCTCCTCTCATAGGTCTGTCTATAACGCAGAGGCCATCAAGGTGAAATTATGCCTGTGCTGTGTGTTTTTGGAATGCGAATACCCATAGGAGATTTATTCGTGTTGGGTCTTTACTACTTACAAAGTAGCTGGATTTCTGAGAGGAGTCACTGGAGAATGGTAAATACAAGTCAATCATTGGCTGATCATGTATTCACTATAAAAGCCAGAGCTGTGGTTTCCACTGATATAAGCTCCCATAGAGCCTGTAAAAGAAAAAGGGAAAGGGAGCCAAGTGTCGAGTGCATGCCAGGACAGAGTACACTGCACATTTACTCCTGCTGGTCCTGAATGTTCTCTCTCATTCCCTGATAACACTACAGTCCTTGTACACTCCATTCAGCAACTGTCTGGATAAATTCTTACACGGATCAAGCAAAGAGGAACTCACACTGCCCCCTCTAAGTGTTGTGATTACACAATGATAATGTAATATGGGGCATTTTCCATATTCCAGTTCCTCTAAAGTTCTCTCTATTGTCAGATGCTTTTTATGGCTAATTGAACTACAAAAGCTGTTGAGGAAATCTATCGATCTACCAGTCCATCTTTCTTTCCTCTTTTTATTTTTTATAGAAGAAAAAGCAGAAGTCATTTTAAAAAACACATTTACATATGAATATGACATGGTGCCTTGGAAAAAGGCACAGCAGCAAGCAGAGAACACTTAATCTGAGAGTGCTTATTATGTGCCAGGCCCTGTTCTGAGAGCTTTCTAAACTCACTTAATTCTCACGCCAATTCCTTGAGGTGGAACCATGACCCCCATTCACAGATAAGGACACACAGCCCTAGAGGCATTCACTGGCAGACTGACCACAGGCCACCACACTGCTGCCTCTCCCGCCCCTCTCGTGAGGACAAAGGCTGAGTGGCCGCACTCGCTGAAGCCCAGCCTCCCCCCCCCCCCCCCCCCCCCGCAGGGAAGCACAGAGGGGACCCCACAGCTGATTGCCAAGGAGGTCAGATACTGGAATCAAGAGCAAACAAGTACTTAAGTACACTATTAAGATATCATTAGATGTAGATATAATACATATTTTGACTAAATAGGAATAAAAGTATCATGAAAGACTTAAGGCAAACAAAGCCATTAACACTGACCTTTTATGTGGAGGTCTTTTAATTTTAATTTTCACCTTCTTACCATTAGACTGTAATCATATATGTATAGATGTATATTTAATGAGAATAGGCAAACTTTTTGCCTCTATACTAGTTTTTTTTTTATTGTTTACCTTTTCCTTTAAATCCAATATCTGATTACAATTTTAAAAGTACACCAGGGTTCATTATGCTTTAGAAAATAATTCATCATACAATTCCTTAAACAAGGTCCTTCCATTGTTTGAAATGATTAAGATCATCGTGATTCTACAACTATCTTTCATAAATGCAGAATGAAAAGCAAGCTTGTCCCTAACAAACATTTCAACCTCAAACGATATATAATAAATGACTTCTTATACTCACTGGAAACTTGGAAAAATTAACTTGGCAGTTACTATCCTAATGTTTAATAAATGGCACATATTAGGGCTTTCTACACAATATAAGTGAGCAAATAACTAGAACTCTGGAAATTTATTGGATATCCTGATTTCAGAAACTCGTATTTATCAGCACATCATGACTTGTATCTTAAAAACTAAGCTTGTAAATAATATCTTTCTTTGTATTATGTTAAGTTTATAAACACATTCCACAGAACCTCTATGAAAACAGGAAATAAATGATGGGTATAATGAAAAACTCAAGAAGAGATACACCTGCAGCACTATTTCACAGGACCAGGCTGGGCAGTGTGCTCATCACTGTAAGCCTCCTGGCCCAGAACACACACCTTTCTGTTTAACTGAATCAAATTTTCTGTCAGGCGTAGTGAGGAGCTGACTTTCATGGACTTGTGGCTCCTCCACAACCCCGTATCTAGGTGTCTAGAGAGCCGAGAAGGACTGCCGCTGGCAGTGGCTTTTCAAGCTGCTCACTGAAAGTCTCCTTACCCCTTGGAGTGGCTCCTTGAGAATTAACACTCGAGCCTCTCTTCAGAGCAGTCCATCGAGGTTATCTAAATATATATCACTAGGCAGTAGACAATCTTTGCATGCCTTAAAGTGTGAAGATAAGTAATTCTGCATACAAATCGTGTTAATGGTATGAAATATTAGCATGATTTAAGGAGCCAAACTATAAATATGTGAAGAAATTACCAAAGTCAAGTAAACAAGCTAAGTAAAGAGTGAAAATAATTACATTTCCAACTAATTAAAATGGAAATAAAACTAATGTCCTTTCTGGCATACTTAAAATCCATCCATGAACAAACAAACGAGTAGAAAGAATGTTAACAAAGTAAACTGGGACCATCTTGAGCGTGCCTATTACCAGAAACCAGACACAGGAGACTGCAAATGTGTGAAGAAGGTAATCTCTGGATGGCGTGCCCAACTCTATTCTGTTTATCTTAATTTTCTAGATTTTCTGAATTTATTATGTTTACCTAGAATTTTCAGGGCTCAATTATTAGGTACTGAAAGAAAGGAATAAACAAACGGCTGTAGGGGGAGCCTGGGAAAGTCTTCCCGGAGGAGGGGCCTTGGGAACAAGCAGGGCCCTAGCAACAGCAGGGTCTCCATGGCCGAGACAGGCCAGGACACGGGAAAGGAAGCGCAAGCCTGGGAAGCCAATTAGAGTCTGCAATGCCCAGTGATGTACCCTGTCTCTGGCATAAGCAATGTGAGCCACTGCGGGTTTTGGAATAAATTTAATCTGACAATATGGCCTTAAACATACTGATGATAGAATTCCAGAGTTTAATTACAAGATGCTCAATTAGCTCAGGTGGCAGGCAACAGAAGTCTGAATTAAGAGGGCGATAAAAGTAAAAATGAATTCCAAACATAAGGGATGGTTGATCTAAAATAGCAAACTGTCCATATCTCTTCAGTTAACTAAAAATGCCAAGAACTGTCTACATCTACAATCATTTATGTGCCATCAATGCAACAATACGTTTACACTGTGAAAATTATTTTCAGAACATTTTTCTTAATTAACAAAAACCCTAAATGGTAGAATGGGGCAATCAATATATCTTGGCTCAAATATCCTTAATTACCTATGTGACCTTGGAAAGGTTTCAGGACTCAGTTTCTGTATCTTTGATATGGGAGTGATCTACCTCGTAGGCTTAAGGCAGAAATAAGACACAGCGGACAGTCCCTGCCCCAGGACCCGCCCCGTTCAGCATGGGCTCAAAGGCCGACTGAATCTGATATTTGCAGCCTGAAATTGAAAATGTTTCAAACTGTCACACAAAAGCTTGAATGATGTTTAAGTTTGTAAAAGGGTTTATATATTCCAAAAGTCCCCATTAGGGGCAGAGGCTTGGAATGTCAGACTTTTTTTTTTTTTTTTGAGACAGAGTCTCACTCTGTTGCTGAGGCTAGAGTGAGTGCCATGGCATCAGCCTCGCTCACAGCAACCTCAAACTCCTGGGCTCAAGTGATCCTCCTGCCTCAGCCTCACGAGTAGCTGGGACTACAGGCATGTGCCACCATGCCCGGCTAATTTTTTCTATATATATTAGTTGGCCAGTTAATTTCTTTCTATTTATAGTAGAGACGAGTCTCGCTCTTTCTCAGGCTGATTTCGAACTCCTGACCTTGAGCAATCCGCCCGCCTTGGCCTCCCAGAGTGCTAGGATTACAGGCGTGAACCACCGTGCCCAGCCTCAGACTTCTGATAATCTTATAAAGTCACTAAATATATATACTTTTATGTATGTATTTCTCAGCATCAAACCAAGGAAATGGCATGGTATTAACCCTCAGAATATAACAATAGTTGCAGTTAAACTCAGGATAAGAAGTTTCCTGTTCAATATAACCTAAGAATGATAATCCACATTACTATCCTTACACATCCTTTGATATGATTCTTAAATTTTTAACATATTTTTTTTTTTTTTTGAGACAGAGTCTCACTTTGTTGCCCAGGTTACAGTGAGTGCCGTGGCGTCAGCCTAGCTCACAGCAACCTCAATCTCCTGGGCTCAAGCAATCCTCCTGCCTCAGCCTCCTGAGTAGCTGGGACTACAGGCATGCGCCACCATGCCCGGCTAATTTTTTGTATGTATATTTTTAATTGGTCAATTAATTTCTTTCTATTTTTAGTAGAGATGGCGTCTCGCTCAGGCTGGTTTTGAACTCCTGACCTCGAGCAGTCCGCCAGCGTTGGCCTCACCAGAGTGCTAGGATTATAGGCATGAGCCAGTAAACTGTCACAAAAGAGTTGTTTTTCTGTGACGGTATCATGAAATATAGTGACATCAAGCATTTCATCTAGTTCTACTACTTATTTGCTTCTTATTTGCTGCCCAAGTGTGTCCTACATGAGCGATGTCAGTACTACAAAAGAACGTAGTTTTTAAGAGAAAAAAAACTTTCCACAGCTGCTTATAATAACCAAACTTCACAGCAAGGGTTAAGACAAAGATAAATATAGTAATAGATGCATAAGTCCAAAATAAATCTGAGGCAAACCATTACAAAGGGACATATCCATGGCTGTCCTGATGAGCAATTTTTATTGATTAAATATGCCTATGTATGTACATGTATGTATCTTCTATATAAAAGCAAGTTATAATGCCCCCTAATAGAGACATAAAATAGAATTTTTATTTTAAACTATCAAATGCTAACTCGGTACACAACAAAGTTATTTAGAAATAACTTAAAATTATTTAAAGCCAAAAGTATAATGTGAATTAACTTGAAAAATCTTTGTTCATTTTCAAAAACAATCTAATTGTCCATGAACTGAGACACTGTAAGTTATGCATCCCTATCTTAAAACTGGATAGATAATTAAAGGATAAGCTCTAAGTTCTGGCATTTTTTCTTCCATTTTATAGGAATTAAATAAATTACATAATATGATTTAAATACTGTCATATAAACATTTTATTTCAGTTTCATTTTATCTTAGAAACAACAAAGATTGATCATTTGTAATAAATGGAAGCATATGAAATTGCTTTTGGCTAGTCTATTAAATCAGTTAGTGAGGCTTAAACTGTAAAACAAATATGCTTCTACCCAGACTGCAGCAATTAAGCTTATGGTTTATTTAGTGGCATAAAACAAGCCTTCATGAAATTTGTCCTAAAATAACATTGTTAATAAAACTATGACCAAGATTATTCTGAAATACTACTTCATATAATAAGATGACAAGCAGGGCTGCACTGTTGCCCCCACCCGAGACTGGTCCGGCCTGGGGGGAGGACACGGAGTGCCTCCGCCACTGCCTGGCCACCTACTTCCAGCCTACGCCTGAGGGGTGGCAAGGAGGAAAGCAGAATGAAGTTGCCCTAGTCCCCACGAGGAGGATGGGGCTTTTCTCCTCTGCTCCCCGCCTCAGTGCAGCAGGCGGGGGTGAGGGCTCAGGGAGAGGCCAAGGAGATGCAGCACCTGTAAGAGCCGCAGGCCAGCACTGCTGTCACCGCTATCTATGTGCTCCGGTGCGACTTACCGCTTGGTCTCCGCTACCTGCGTGGGAAAAGAATAGTGGGTGAGGACTGGGAGGTGAACTTGGCGGCAATCCGCACTCCACTTTCTGGTGTGGGAAGGATGAGAGTCTCTTCGCAACACCATGCAAGGTACCTGGCCCTACACAGGCACCTTTTTTTCCCCTCCCCTCAGAGATTGTTTATTATTAAATGTTTTTTTAAGATTATAAAAATATGCTAAGAAGTTTCCCAGTTCCCCCTTTACACATAAGACCATTTAAACCACAACCCTGTTGTCACTGGCCATTCTGTGACAAGACTTACTAGGCAAAGGCATTTGAGTTATGATGAATGAAAATAACATAGGCTTTAAAAAGACTGAAGCTTATTTCTCCTTTTAAAAAAATTCCAAGCTTGCAGGCATTCCTGAATTCTCTCTCTTGTTGTTTGTGCCCACACCCCAACTGGGTGTTGTCCTCATCTGTGGGGGCTGGCAAAAAATATCCCCCCCCCCAAATTCACATTGCAGCCAGCAGAAACCTGCAGGAGAGAGTAGTTGAGGCAGGCGCACGAGGAGATCAGCTGCTTTTCCCAATGGAGCCAAGTCCCTAAGATAGGGGTCGCCACAGAGGATAAGGAAATTGATAGGAGAGAGAGAAATAAAAGAATACACAGAGACTAACGTATAGTTTATAGCTTTATATAAAAAGATCAGATATAACACAGTGGGGTACTCATGAGACTGGCATATCCTCATGAATGCCAGCAACATGGTTAGATTCATACAGGTTTTTATAATCACAGACATCAATTACCAGTTGTCAGGGTAACATATTTGCATATCAGGGAATGCAGTTGCTAGGGGATGCAGGTAGTGGGTGGGGGTCAAAAGTCCTCTCAAAGGGCTTCTAATCTATCTAGGTGAACAAAAACAGGTACAAAGTCTTTCAGGGGCTAACTTCTAAATTCTAAGAGGTAGTTGTTAATTAACAAATGTATAACAAAAGAGGTATAGTGACTCTATATATTTCTTTGATTAGTTATGGTGGACTTAAAGGTAGACAGACAAGAGAGCAGGAAGCCCATCTCTAATAAACAGGTTGTCTATAACCACCGGAGCACATCTCTGAGCAAAGTGCACTCACTGTCTCCAGCTCCCATCCTGTGGGCCATATCTGCCTTGTCTTGTCTTTCAAGACACAGGGAAGCTCACAGATTTTGAGATATTGGGAAACATTTCCTTCCTGAAAAACATCCCTACCGGAGATTTGAGAGCTCTCCCATGATAGCAGCATCTAATAAGTGAACCATTGAGTTCACACATTCTTTCAGGGCAAAACCCTGCAAACTCCTGTTTCTGTCTTTAATATAGCAATATTGGGTTATACAATAAAATGATGGTCTCATGAGCCACATCTCATTAATTCCTCAATCATATTTTCCAACAGAAACTTTGTCACAGGGCCATCCTGAAGCTATATGGGCGACTAAAAGGGTTGTGCTGAGCTAGCTGGATCTGAGCCAGGCAGAGCTTAGCGATACTATCACTGAAAGGAAGAAGGGAACATCCACTGTTTGGCTGGCGGTCTCTGCCACAGAGGTCCGGGGTGGCAGTGTGAGAGGAGAAGCTGCAGTCAGACCCCCGCCTCAGGGAGCGGTGGCCGCGGGAGAGCCAGCGCTGAGCACACGCCACCAGGGACAGCAGCAACAGCAGTGGGAGGAGCTCCTCAACCCAGCCTCCTCCCAGCCCCAGACAGAGGAGCCGGAGTCAGGATCCAGAAGGGAGGTGAGGTGGGTCCAAGGGGTGCACTGCCACTCCCTCCAAGCTAGAGGACAGGGTAGTAAGAACAGATCACAGGTCCTCTCCACCAATGAGTCCCTTGTGGGTCTAGTTTTGGAATTTCAATTCCGTTCTGTATCTGTATGTCTGTTCTCACACCAGTATCGCGCTATCTTGATTTCTATACCTTTATCGTGAGTCTTGAAATCACGCAGTGTAATTCAGCCAACTTTTTCATGTTCATTTCCATAAAAATTTCAGAATCACCTTGTCATTTCACACAAAAAGTCTACTAGGACTTTTAACTAGGATTCCATCAAATTTATAAAGTTGAAGAGAAATGACATCATATAATATTGTATCTTCTGATTTATGAACATGTTATGTCTCTCTAATCACTTAAGTCTTCTTTCATTTCTCTTAGCCATGTTTGAGTTCTGAGTGTATAGATCTTTGCACATGTTGTTTTGCACATATTTGTAACATGTGGCTTTAAGTATGTAGATCTTACACATTTATTCTATATTTTTCATAGTTTTTAACGCTATTACAAATGATAGTGATTTTTTAAAATTTCATTTTGCAATGTTCCTTGCAAATATATAGAAATACATTATATATTTTGACCTTGTATCCAGTGGCCCTACTCAACTCACTAGTTCAAATATTGTTTTTGGTAGACTCCTTAAAATTTTCTCTAAACATAATCATGACATCTATAAATAGAATGTTTCAATCCTTCTTTCCATTTTGCATTCCTTTTATTTCTTTTTCTTGCTTTCCTGTACTGACTAGAAACTACAGGACAATCTTGAATAGGAGCAATGAGAGTAGACATTCTTGTTTTGTTTCCATTTTTAGCAGTAAATGTCCAGTTTTCATCATTAAATATGATAGCTGTTTTATAATGGCCATTTTTGAGGTTGAGGAAGTATCCTTCTGTTTCTAATTTATTATGTTTTTTCTCCCTAATCATGAATCAATATTGAATTCTGTCAAATGCTTTTGCCGCAAGTATTAAGATAATCAATTTTTCTTTTTTTCTGTTAATATGGTAGATTACAATAATTGATTCACAAATAAGATAAATCCCACTTAGTTATGATACTTTATCTGTTTATGTATTATTGGATTTGATGTGCTAAAATTTTTTTAGGACTTTTACATCTATTTTCATGAAGGATATTTGTCTGCATATTTTTGCCCTTATAATATTTTAGTTTGCTTCTAGTAGGAAGGTAATGCTGGCCTCAAAACATGAGCCTGGAAATATGATCTCCTTCCCTATTCCTGAATGAGCTTGAGTAGGATTGGTAATATTTCTTCCATAAATAGCTGATAGAATTTACCAATAAAGGCATCTGGGCCCAGAGTTTCCTTTATGGAAAAATTATTAATCACAAATTCAATTTCTTAAAAAAGTACTGAGGTATTCAGATTTCCTGTTTCTTCTCACGTCACCTTTTAGTAATTGTATGTCTTGCAAGTTGGTAAGTCTGCTGACATAGAGTTGCTCATAATATTCTATTGTTCCTTAAATGTCTGTAGGATTTGTAATAACCTTTCATTCCTGACAGTGGTAATCCCTTTCTCTCTCTCATCCTCCTCCCTCACTCTCCTCTCCTTTCATTTCCTTGATCTGGTTGGCTAGCAATGTTACTTTTTTTCTTTTTCTTTTTTTTTTTTTTTTTTGGAGATTTTCTAAGAATTAGCTTTGGTTTTACTGATTTTTCTCCACTGTTTGTGCATAATCTATTTCACTAGTTTCTGCTCTTAAGATAGAAGTTTAGATCACTGATTTTAGACCTTTCTTTTTTTCTAATGTAAGTTTATAAAGTTACAATTTCTCTTTAAGCCCTGCTTTAGCTATATCTCACAAACTTTAATGTTTTCATTTTTGCTAAGTCCAAAATATTTTCTAATTTCTCATGTGATTTCTTCTTTGATCCATAGCCTACTTAGACATGTATTCCTTTAATTTCCAAGTGTTTCAGAGCTTTTCAAATATATTTGTTATTTATTTCTAATTTAATTCTGTTTGGGGTTGGAGAATATATTCTGCATTATTTCAACCTTTTAAAACTTGAGATGTATTTTATAGGCCATCATTCTATTGTGATGAATATCCCATGTGCAACTTGAAAAGAATGTGAATTCTTTTGATGATGTGTGGAGTTCTCTGAAAATGTCAGGCCAATCAAAATAGTAGATTTATTCGTTTTAGTATTGGAAATTAACATTTAGGATTGGTGTGTCTTCTTGGTGAATTAACTATGTTATTATGAAACATGTCTCTTTAACCCAAATAACCTTGCCCTAAAGCCTAGTTTGGTATGAACATAGCTACTCCAGCTTTCTTTTCTATTGTTAGCATGGCATATTTTCTTCTATCCTTTTGGTTTTAACCTATATTGTACCTTTAAAGTTTAAGTGTGTGTTTTATAAATGGCATATAATTGAGTCTTACTTGTTTAATCAACCTGACAATCTCTTCCTTAATTATACTGTACAGAAAATTTACATTTAATGCAACTATCAACCTGGTTGGGTTTTAAATTACCAGCTTGCTAATTATTTTCCATTTTTATCATCTGTCCTTTTTACTTATTCTTTTCTTGTCTTCCTTGGGTTGAACATTTTTAATACTCCATTCTATCTTCACTACTAGCTTAATTGCTATACTTCTTTTAAATTTTTAGTGGTTGATCTACAGTAGCCTTTCTCGACTAGGGTTTTGTGAGAGAATACAGCTAACAGGAAATAATATGAAGGAGTATTTTTAAATCTCCCAATGACAGTGCATACCTCTTTAATACACAGGACAAAAGTTAATTCACTATGTACAATAGATGTCTCGAGGCATAAAAATTTAATTACTTTTCACTAAATTTAGAAAAATTTTGGCCATTATTTTTTCAAATATTCTTTCTCTCTCCACATCCACTGCCACTGCTGGGACTCCAATTACATATGTCAGACCACTTAATACTGCCCCACAAGTCACTGAGTCTCTATTCGTTATCATATTTAGGGCTTTTCACTTTGCATGCTCTGGTTTTGATAGTTTCTACTTCTGTGTCTTCAAATTCACTTAATTTTTCTTCTGCAGTATCTAGTCTGCTGTTAACACTACACAGCAAATTATTCATGCATGAGACTGTAAATTTTAGCCCTAGACATTTCACATAGTTCTGTTTAACATCTTCCATTTCTCTCATTAGGTTCATTTCTTCTTTTAAATCTTTGAGCACAAACATAACAGCTGCTTTGAAGTCCTTTCCTACAGATTCCATCACCTTTGTTGTATCTCTGTTTCTACCAACTGCTTTTTCTCCTCAGTCACATTTTCTAGCTTCATCATGTCTACTAATTTTTTTACTGGCTACTAGCTACAATGAGGTTTAGTTGTGTGCTAAGATTATGTATATCCCGTCAAAGCATACTGGGCATTGTACCACAAATAGTTCTTTGCCCAGCAAGTGGATCATTTTGAGGCTTGTTTTTAAGCATTGTTAAGAAACGTCCAGAGAACTCTATTTGAAGGACAGTTTTGCCCTACTAACACACAATCCTTCTGGGTTCAACTCAATCCTTAGCATGTCCTACAAAGCCTATTTATTCTGCTATTCAGAATGTTTTCCAGTTCACGTCTGTGTGAACTCTGGGAATTCTTCTTCTTACAGTTCTCTGGTCCTTCTTTGCCTCGTCATGTTGAGTTTTATCATATGAAAGTACATCTTTGCATTCAACAACAAATTCAAGGTCACTCCCATGCAAATTTCTGGAACTATTCTGTGTAGCTACTTCCTCTCCTGTGCTATATCCAACATACTGAATCCACTTCCGCCCCCTCAGAGATACTTCCACAGACTGCTTAGGCTCCTCTTTCTTACACTATAGTCTGGAAAATGCCACTAGGCAAAAAGTGACAGTGATTTTAGTACTTTCCTAGTTTGATTATTTCCTCTCAGGATCACAGACCTGTACTACCTATAATCAATCCAATGTCTGAAAATAGCTGTTTCAAATATTTGCTCAATTTTCTAGTGACTTAAGGTAGATAGGCAAAAACGGTCTCTGTTACTCCAACATAGCTGGAACTAGAACAAGGGTATACTTCGGAATTGGACATGACATCAACATTTTTAACTGGGCTAACCTAGGGTGCTATTTTTATCTCTTGAACTACCAAAAGTGACTAGAAAGTTATTGGATCTGTCAATAACACAAGAATGAATTGAAAAAAGCGATTTTAAAAAGCTTGGTTGAAGGCAGTAACTAGAGAAAAATAAATGCATTTCATGTTTATATTCCACTTAGTTCATACTGTTGAACAAACTGCTTAGTTCTCTAAATATTATTTCTGTAAAATGTCACCAAGATAAATTGGAGTTATAACATTTTTAAAAGGTGGTTTATATATTCATTACTCACTAACCATAAATTTACATTAGTTATGTTTCAGTAAAACTCAGTGGAACCTGAGATAATTTTGAGTTGAATCAATTTTCTAATAGAAATATTTCGATGTAGTAGTATATTCCTGATCAAGGAGAGGTTACCTAATAATGGCAGGATCATTTACAAGAGGTAGCAAAGACATGGCCCAACTACCATGGTCTTTCCTTTCCCCTCAAACATAGCTAGTCAGACAGCATTATTTCCACTGAACATGAACGTGGCCAAACACTCACCAGATTGAGTTAGCATCTGAGAGTAAACTTAACAGCCACTTGTACCCTATTTCAATAATAGCTACTTAAAGAGCAGTTGCTCTGTGTCGGGCACTGCTCTCAAACACTTTACATACTCTACCTCATTTAATGCTCACAAAACTCTATGGCATTGGCACTTCCACTTTCTTCATTCTAACAATTGGAAAACTAAGACCCACAATTAATAGGGAAGCCAAGATTTATATCTAGTTCCAGACTGCATGTTCTTAACTATTACACCAATGGCAAGCAAACTATGGCCAGTGAGCCAGTTGCTTGTTTTATAAATAAGTTGTTTCTGCCAGGATGAAAGAATTAGAACTTTTGGATATGATACGGAAAATGTCCGGCTTTGGGATGAGGCTGCTTGCCGCCTCCCTGTAGCTCCACACCTCCGAGGGCCAGCGCTAGGTGTGGGCAGTTGGAGGGCACACTGCTGGAGCCCGGGCGAGACAGAGCCACCAGGGCCCCAGGTGCCGGAATGCCTCCAGGTCCGCGTGCTGCTGCCTGTTTGCGGCCACGCTGCTTGCGTGATCCTGATTGGGTAATTTTTGAATCCCAGTGTTTTTGATTGGATGTTAAAGCTTGTAGTTGACTGGATGCTTTCTGAGCCCTACCAAGGGTATAAAAGCAGGAGGAGAACAAGGAAGGGGGAGCAGAAAGGGTGGAAGGGTCAGAAGATCGGAGGACGCTAAGAGAGCTGTAACAGTAGGTGTGCTGAGCCTGCTGTGGAAGAACAAAGAACTCTTCGTGGCCGCTTGGTCCCCCCTACCCTCTCAAGAGCTGTAACGCTAGCTGTACACATTGCCGCAACAGATACAGTCGCGTGGAAATTTGCTTGGGGAAAAATAAATAGGAACTATCAATCTCACTTAAAGCCACAAAAGTAGGCCAGGCACAGTGGCTCAAGCATATAATTCCAGAACTTTGGGAGGCCAAGGTAGGAGGATCACTTGAGGCCCGGAGTTCGAGACTGGCTTGGGCAACATAGTGAGACCCTGCCTCTCTAAGAAATTTAAAAAGTAGGCAGGTGCGGTGGGCTGTGCCTGAAGCCCAGCTCCTCAGGAGGCATAAAAGTGATGAGTGGCCATGGCAACAGGTACCCTTCTTGAGTGGAGGAGACATTTTTGTTTTGCTGAAGTTACTACAGTTGTTTCTGTCTTTTGAGGTAGTTCTTACGAGCTCACTCTACTTCAGGTTTATCTTTAAAGCAGAAACAGAATGGGGACAAGAATACAAATTAGATTTTTGCTTTTTATTCAACTCCAGATGACAGTCAAATGTCTACTTTATACATAGAACACAGTGTTGGAAGGATTCTGAAGCCCCCTCTAAAACTGCTGCTGACTTGCACTGACCAAAAGCCCTTTGCAGTACAGTAAGGCTAGAACTTTCAACTTGCCTTATCTGTAAAACCAATCCTACATTCCAAAAGAGTTTTATATCTTATTTTTCCAAGACTCCTTTCCCCTTTTCTTTGGTATTTATTGGTTCATCATTATACTCTCTCCCCTTTGCCCACGCGTTCATTCTGGTGACGCCTTAAAGTGGGCAGGAGGCAATGACCATGCTCAGTTGCTCAGCCTGCCTTCTTGGTTCGGGAGCTCAATGACTTTTAAGCTTATAAAGGAAAAAAAAGAGAAAACCATAATGAAATGGCATGTACTGATGGCTAAGTATCAAAAATATTTTAAGCAAATAAAATTTGTTAATTTGTGGCCTCGACAATAATAAACCCTGACTGGCTTATATGGATAAGGATTATGCAATATCTAGAAATCAGCTTGTAAAAATGAGTGTTTCATATAATTTGATTTTGTAATTGGGTCAAGAGTTCCTTGCAATATCTGTTACACAGCATTTCACAAAATAATTGCTCAGAAGGGGACACCAGGCCTCCTAGAGTCCAATCCTCCTCTTTAACAGGGTAAGAAGAGTTCAAGAGTTGGGTGTGTGTGCCCCTATGATTACAGAAACTACATGCTTGGGCAATTCAATCCTGCCCTCATTTACAAAGCAGGCAGTGCCTCACCCGGCTTGTTAATATCTCAATCATAGGTAAGTTAAAAGGTATACATAGTATAATATAAATATTCATTGTATAGGTTGGACAGCAAACTTTATATAAAATTATTAAATAAACTGAGATTTGAGAGCAACTGTAAGCACAGCACACTCTATATGCATGTTTTACACTGTTCTACTTTGGTGGGAAGTTTGAGAAGCACAGAGCTACTTAGGAAAACCAGATCTATAGTATCACAATCCAGTCTCTTGATTATCAGTCTAGAGAGCAGAAAGGGAAGCATCAGCTTAACTCACTGATGCATCACTAAAACTTAGAAGTAGCAATACATGTACTTTCCAGTACCCCAAGTACAAATGTAAACTCCATGAGGTAACCAGTATGTACATGGTGTTTTACAGTTTTTACAAAGCAGCTTTTAAAAGGTAACAAATATAAAAGATCTTAAAACAATTCTATAATATGGATATTATCACTTTCATTTTACAGAGAAAGGAAAGCTCAGAGACCTAAGTAACTTGCCACAATTAATAACATGTCACACAATTAGTAAACAGATTAACCCAGTGTTCTTACCTCCAAACTTTACAACCTAGGATGAGGCCTTTTCTCTGCTCGCTTGCTCCCTTCTCATGGAGGCTTAATCTTGCTTAATGGCTGTAATAGCCAAGTGCGTGAACTCAAGGTTTTCAAATTTATATTTTCAGTTGCCTGCATTTTCTGATTCCTTTGGGCCTCATCTGCTTGCCCCTCAGAGTGCTTGGCGAGCGGAAAGCAGACGTGAAGCTACCACGGGGAGGACATGCCATTCTCCCTTGGGAGAGGCCGCAACTGAAGGGGTGAGAACATCCCGCTGCAAGGCCCCATCCTCGCTGTGGTTTAAGGGAGCCCAGAGCTATCTTTTGGCAACATTTGGTTGCTTCCTCTCTGGTGCCCTGGGTGCCCGAGGCAGGGATGGCAGAAAGACGATGGAGTTCATCTCCACACTCCTGTTCTCTCCCCCCACGCTGTGAATGCTTTCTTCCACCTATGGCTGGTGTGACTGGCGACTCCATCAAAGTTTATCCTACTGAGCTGATGTGATTCAGGTGATTAATGTTTTCTGTATATTTAAGAAACCATTTTTCATGAACTCTTTCATAAAAGATGGGATGAATTTACAGGAATGCTTAACTGTCTAGAAGGCCTAAGATGAAAAGATGTGATAGATAGTGATCTAATACAAAAACTATGTAGTGACAGATCTAAACATAAATGCTCGAATTTTCCATTTCATTAGTTCATACTCAGATTGAAAGAAAAATGTTTAACTTCTTTTTAATACATAATTCTCCCAGCCATATTCTAATTTCAATAGTAAGTAAATGCCTTCAAAGGTAAAGGTACATTTTATTCTATATTAACGAATTTCAAAATGTGATGCTTCAAGTTTAATCATCTTATACTTCTAACCCTAATACTGTCATTTTAAAATTATAAGAGGGAAGAGAAGGACTTATTTTATTTTAATAAAACTATATTATATAAAAACTCAGTTTAGCTGACACATGCCTGTAATTTCAGCTACTTGGGAGGATGAGACCAGGAATTTGAGAACAGCCTGGGCAAAACCCTGTCTCAAAAATAAAAACAAAAACACCTCAGTTTCAGTTCGGCTACCCATCATGATGCATAATATCCAGTGACCAATAATGGCTTTAAATGCTTGGGTATGGGAAGCATTCCTAAAATTGTAAATACAATTCAGCAAATCATTGGCAAATCCCTTTATGGCATACTATTCAGATCTGTACAAACCATATCTTCAAAACCTAACTACAAAGAGAAACAAAGCATTCCCCTGGCAGGGGCTACAGGGTCAATGTGAGAGCTATCTCCCAGCCATGGAGTTTAAAATGGCATCAAACCATATCATGTGAGCCAGCAGAACACTTTTACTAAAATAAAATTTCACTTTAGATTTTAAAAGGATATGCTTCTCTAGTCAATTAAAGTTCTTGTAAAGGTTTTAAGCAACTAAAATTGACTCTGGTTCACATAAGGAAAAGGGGATTTTTGGAAGATTCACAGAGAATCAAAGTAAGGTTCTGAAAGATGGGCAGGGAGATCAGAAAGACCACTTGGCAATGTTCAGGGAAAGGGTCAAAGCCTCTCCATGGAAACCTCTGCTGTGGCCACTACACTCCACCTCCAGGAGAAAGCCCTGTGGAAGGGCCCCAGATTGCAAGAACTGAAGGTTCCACGCCCAAAAGGGGTGCGGAGAGCCTCTGCTTCCCCTTCCTCATGGGAACAGGCCCTGTGCTTTCCTCATGGAAACCGGGGTGTTTTCAGGAGGGGGGACAGATGCTGGGCAACCAAAAGCAACAAATGTCTACTGCAGATTCTTACCAGTCTAATGCTATTGAAATATTTCTTGGTATAAGTATTTAGATGAATTTAAGCAATACTCACACCGTTTTAGTTCCTGTAGGACTCAAAATAGATGCTCCCTGTAGAGCAATAAAGGAATAAACACCTTCTGTTTGTGCTCCACCTAGAATCTTTGTTCAATTCAGATTGTGATCAATATGAAAAAGAACCAATACTTGACAGACTCTAGTGCAGCCTGTCCAGTGCCATATGTGGTATCTGTCAAATCAAACACTGTAGTTATCCGTCCACCAAAATATACTGTACACAATCCAAATAAATTCTCAAACTGGCATTCATTACTTTGATATAGAGAATAACAAGTTTGTCTCAATGCTTTTTAAAATACTTACATTTTATGAAGATTAACTATTATTTTTCCTAGAAAAATTCAATTGGAGGTTGCTACCCCCCAATTAAAAAGAATGAAAAGTACATATTCTATTAAGATCAAACTACTCTATTAAAAGTACTAATGCATAAATTGGAATTCATATATCTAGAAAGAGTCAAATAGTATAAAAAAAGGAAGATATATAAACTTTATTAGAAACATGTTTCAAAACACTTCCTTAAAATAATATAAGTTCTCTCTCAAATGCTCAGTGTTACAAAATTTGGAAATACCCTTTACACACTGGCATTTAGGATTTAGCTACAAGGACTTTTGTTTATTTGTTGGAAATGAAGCAAAAGATAAATCTAAACTTACAGCAGCATTCATCCAAACCCAAGCATAAAATGCTTTACAACAAATTAAACAGAAAAGAGCATGCTTCCAAATGGTGAGGGTGGTATGTGCGTTTGCTTGCAGAGACAATTAATGCAGGCAGCTGGTGTCAACCTTCAGTAAGTTTCAATCAAAGCTTGACAGCAACCAGTTACATTTCACACAGAGTAATTATAGCAAATGGTGTTCAAGCTTAATGTTCTGCCATTTCTTTTTTTTTTTTTTTGGAATGTAATCAACAAGATATTAAGATTGCTTCTACTTAGACTTTTCTTTACTATTCATGTTGACAAAAATAAATATTCAGTCACAAGATATTTACTGAAAAGTATAGGTGAGGAAGTAGGATTTTTCCTATGACAATTACTTCTACATATATATAGAGGGTGCACGCGTGTGCGCATGAGCACCATTCTGAATAATAAACTATTCTATTAGTCCTTTTATAATGAAATTCAAAATCCTCCATATGCTTCTAGTTTTCTACAATTCCTAGACTCTTCCACGTATATTGCATTTGTATGTATCAGGTGTCAAATGCTTTTGTATGTTAAATAAGGAAACACAACAGCAGTTTCCCTGATGATGTTTTTCTAAAAGCTAGTACTCCTACACATTCTTTGTATGTGGTGGGACAACTAAAATAGACATTAGGATAACGAGCATATGGTCTGGGTTTAATAGACCATATGCTTAAAATTTCATAGTAAAGTATTTAAAATGTTAATTCTTGTGTCCAAAGCATTTACAATAACTGCTAATTTAATCTCTTTACACCTATACCTGCTGAGCTAAATTTAGGCTGTTCTCATGCTCCTCCAGCTGGCTGCTCGTTTAAATGCTGCTTCTACATGTCCCACAGCTGCCTTGGACCAATCAGAGCATCTCAGGAGTCAAAGGAAATCTGGAAGCTGAGCACCACTCTGGGGGAACCCTGTTCCTTCCTAGGCCTCCAAACCATCCCAGCAGAAATGGGAGCTTACTGTGTATCCATAATAATTAAAAATTAAGGGAAAAAAAAGAAATGGGAGCAGTGCCTAGCACTTCCCCATCTCTGTCTTGAGACCATCAGGATTTATCTCATTATGTCCTCCCAGATCACCCTGAACCCGATCCTAATGGCCTTTCATTCACATTCTTTCTTCCCTTCCTGGCTTAATTTTTTCATCACCACATTTATCATCATCTAACATATTACGTATTTTATTTATCTGTCTGCTTCCTCAAATATAAGCTCCATGAAGGCTGGGAGTTGGTCTCCTTTGTTTACTGCTGTATTTCCAGCCACTACAACAACTGTCTGGTACGTGAACAGTACTCAATACTCCACGCAGACTAATACATCTCACAGACCTATAGACCAGAAAGAATACTTCACTGGAAAATCAGGTAAGACATATTAGATATAGAACATACTCTGAGGAAACAGGAGAGCAAAATTCTGAGTACCTGACCCTTGACTTTAGCATCAATGTGCCTCACTGATTTGGATTTAGGAGCACAGAATAATACATAGCTGCATTAACAGTCAAGCTTCTTAGTAGAAAAGAACTTCGGCTGATTTACACAGAAAAGGAATTTGCTGAGAGGTTTGGGTGGCCCCACAAATTATCAGGAATGAAGAAGAATTATGTTTCAAAAACAAGCAGGAACCAAGATAACACCACGATCCAGGACTGCAGCCTCACACCACACCCAGAAGGCCTGCCTCTGGTGAAGATCCTGCTGCCCTGCACAGAAGAAAGCTGCCAAAACTCAGCAAGCAGCCAGCCACCAAAACCGACAGAGAGCAGGGACCCAGAGACTTGGAAAGAGGGGTTCAGATGCTGGCAAGGCCAAAAGACAAACCAAAAAAGGGTTCACCACAGTAGTAGAGTAGAACACCTTTCACTTAATAGAAACACCGAAGAGAAAGCCCTTGTCTGTGTTTTCCGGAATGCAGCTATCCCCTACGTCTGCCCGCCATGTGATTCTGCTACAACTGGCCGTTGCTCATGTGCTGGCAAGTGGCTGTTAATTAGCACTGCACGCAAAAACAGCTGAAACACTAACACACTACATTTCAGCAATTTGGGTTTCTGGAACATTAATGGGAAGTGTTATTAGAAATGTGTAATTAGAAATTAGAGAAGTGTAATTAGAAATGTTATGCTAATTTAAGGTCACACAAAATAAACAGACCAAACTGAAGCATTTTAATTCTCTGTAACAAATCTTCTATAACAAATGTTTTTTAAAGCATCAAAAATAACATGCATGTATGTACACTCATGAGGCAAATCACTAAAAAAATAATCACAGAGTAGGCCAAATAATGGGCACTGGGAAGAAGACAGCTCCAGTTCCAGGGCCATTGCTGCTCAGGAACATTCAGTGGTTTCCATTTAAAAAGGGCCTAAGCTCTCTGACTAACACTTTTTGCAGCTTTAATTTTACACAGCCACAAAATACAAGTAACTCCAGAATCTTAATCTACTTTCTTTTCTTTCTTCTCAGAGTTGTAAAAGGGCTGGCCAGTTATACTTTAGTTTAAGAAAGACAATCTACTCCTTTTTTCTTCAGCTGAAGGATCAAATATGGGCACACAAATTAAGAAGAGCTCTCTCAAGGTCTGTGTTACACAGAGCAGGGAAATGGTGTTTACATGCTCCCCAGAATCTCAATCATTTGTCCCTAATGGACCCTGAAACCATGCCTATTTAAAAAAAAAATTTACAACAAAAGCAACAGAATACAAATGAATAAAACATACTTATCAGCAGAAACACATCCAAAGAACATATAAGCATAGTTTCTGGGTATGCCTCCTAAAAATCCTTGAAAATATAAAATACAGAGAAAATCATCTGATGTCACCTAACATTTACTAAGCACCTTTCATTTAACAAGCACTGGGCTAGATATTGCTGGAGTCACCCAAATGGTCAAGCTCCTTCCCTGCTGGCACTCAATGATGACACGTTGACGACATTATCACCATCAGCAGAAAGCAGCAATTGCAAACTGGAAGAAGACAGGATGCTATGAGTTTCTTATTTCAATACTTAATGTTGGGCCAGGCATGGTGGATCATGCCTGTAATCCTAGCACTCTGGGAGGCTGAGGCGGGCAGATTGCTCGAGATCAGGAGTTCGAAACCAGCCTGAGCAAGAGTAGAAAGAAATTAATTGGCCAACTAATATATATAGAAAAAATTAGCCGGGCATGGTGGCGTATGCCTGTAGTCCCAGCTACTCAGGAGGCTGAGGCAGCAGGATTGCTTGTGCCCAGGAGTTTGAGGTTGCTGTGAGCTAGGCTGACGCCAGGGTACTCACTCTAGCCTGGGCAACAAAGCGGGACTCTATCTCAAAACAAACAAACAAACAAACAAACTTAATTTCACATTCTTAACATACTTAAATAAAAAATCCAAATCCTTTCAGATTTTACAATATAGTACTTATTTGCCACTGAATTACCAGTAGTTATTGTGAACCTTATGAATAATTAGCAAAAATTTTACAATTGCAAAGTAAAATATATAAAAATTAAGAGAGTAAAGTAAATTAGATTGGCAACTCAACTTATTCTAAATAATACAGGACTAAATCCACATTGAATAAATCTTTATGTAGGGTAGCAACAGTGATAAGAGGAAAATGAACTTTACAAACTCAAGGAAGAAAAACATCTACTAAAATACATGAAATTGAAGCACAGAAAAGCCCCTAGATCCATAAACCTGCCCAACTAAGCTTTACCCTTTAATGCTGCGGTTTGGAAAGCTCCTCTTCTATTGTGCTCAGATAGGCCATATGGCCAATGCTACGAGAATTACACTTCCTGAGTAGTTCGAAACGAAATGATACTATACTTAAACCTTGCCCTCTTGGAGAATTAAACACAACTAGGTAGCTCTAACTACACAGAAGAGATTAAACAATTTTTTAGACAAGGAAGGAGCAGGGATGGCAAAAGAAGAAGAAAAGTCATCTATAAACACTAAAACATAACAAACAGCAATAACTACAATGACTCCTACCACTGCATGTACTGAGGACAATTATCTACCAGAACCTTTCAAAGCCGTGCACATGCACCGATTCCCACCGTCCTCACAATGCCATTATCAAACACACATGACTACTCTTGCACTTACAGATTAGGGGACAGAAACAAAGAAAGGTAAGTCACTTTCCCAAGACCACGCGGCAAGTATTCAGACCCAGGCAGCCTAGCTCCAAGGCCCTATATCACCAGACCGCCTGCAAAGTTAGTGGTTTTGTAATAGTTCATATCTTTTCAATCTTCTTTTTGAAACATTGAAGTGATACATAACTGACTTCAAAGTAGCTCACTTTAAATATTAGTTATTATTGGACCTACACATAATTAAATTTAGAGGAGCCCTATGGTTCTTTTCCATTTTTCAAGCACTACTTTCTAGCTAAAAATGGAACAAGGATCTTCCCTAGGCACACTTAAAGTTGGCCACAGAGAAATATAATCCAAAAATACATTTAGATGATTAGATGAGTGTTTTCAACCATGAGAGGCAAATCCTATCATGGTATCAGGTAGAAGTATGCTCCTCGGTTTTCATAAAATGTCAACCACTTCAACAGCCCAAACTCCAAGCTGAACAAAAACCCTATAACTTATCACCTAACATAGAGACTATGGTCATTTCCAGAGGCTTCTTCTGCCACTGAAATGCTAGTGACCAAGTGTAATTATTAACAGGTCAAGGAATGAATTCATTCCAGGGCACTGGAAATTATGTTGATAAAATGTAAAGTGGCCTTGCTGACAATGCATCTCTATTTCTAGACAGTGCATTTGAACATTAAATCTCACATCATGGAGACATGCCAAAAGCCAGTGACCTAGTTTCATTAGGGTGGAAAAGAAACAGCTATCTTTCCTTTGAGACCAGCACCAAAATAGCTTCCTAAAACACAGTTTCATGCATTAAAAGTTTTAAAGAATTTTCCATGCAAGGGCAAAAATAATACCAAAGCCAACATCAAATACAAATTTCCTTTATGTAACCCATAAGTTAATGCTAAACTCTCATAAACTTATTTGCATTTTCAAAAATTGAAAATAATCAGGATCAGAATTAAATTAAAAAATATTTTAAATCTTATAATTTAGTTTCAATTAATGTTTTCTACTAAATGAAAATGAATACTGCATATATAAATTATTATCTACATGAGTTCTCAAAAATGTGGCCTATCCTTATCTACAGATAGAATAAAATTAATAAACATGTTTTGAATTATTTTTCTAAACAATAAAAAACAAAAACAAAACACCCTAACAGTAAGTCATTATTTTTGAGAAATTCAACAGATTACAGACCAACTTTGCCAGTGCCACATCTAAAGAAAACTGCAGGTAAAAAGGTATCTTTAGGTTAGGTATACATAAAAAAGATAAGGAAATACAAACTTGCAATGTACTGCCATGGAAATAAAATCTAGCTCGATATACGCTGGCAAGATTCAAGAATAGCAGCTTATAAAAGATATTACAGGACTAGAAACAAGTCTGGAAGACATTGGGCCTATAAATATATCTACCATATGCTGTTCTTCCTGAAAACAAGATAAAATTACCTGTTAGAAGAAATGTACATCTACAAAACTCTGTATAACGGCTTTAAAACACACACTTTTTAAAGCAACTCCAAGGTAGAAAATCAAAGATTGGATAAAGATACATCAGGTAAATGATGGTCAAATGGATTAGGGGTCATAGTATAGCAATCAGTAAGACAGAATTTAACACAAAAACATTCAATGGCAAAATAAGGGCATGTCATAATGATGAAGAGTATAAACCTTAACAAATATATGACCTCTTTTGGCACCTTTAAAAAACATGGAATCAAAATGCAGATAAGAAAATCTGATAGAAAACAAGAAATTGACAGGAATACAATAGCAATGAATGCTTTATATACCACTCTCAAATTTGACAGATCAAAAAGAAATGAACTAAAAAAGAATAAATAAGATATAACATATAAACTACATCTAAACTCTACAAACAAAAAAGGGATACTTTCTTTCAAAGGCTCATGGAATATATTTACAAAAACTGGCCAATGCCAATTTACATTTTTATATACAAAAACGAAACTGCAATCACTTCCTAAAAGTAGTGCTATGGAAAACATTATCTGAATGTATAATGATAACACTAGAAATTATTAATAGGAAATACCAAAAGTAACTTGGAAACAAAAATTCTAAAAAGGATAAATTAAATAAGAATAAAATGTGAATCAAAAATAAAATGTTATATGAAAATGAATGATAAACAGCTAAAATAAGCTTTAAAATACAGTCAAATTCTTTTCATCACTAAAAATGAAGATAAATTCATTAAGTATTTGAATTGTTGAGTTCTGAAAAAGTAATGAAAATACTGAGGCAAAGGCAGGATTAATGATCATACAAGCAGAAGGTCATAAAATAGAAAAGAGAAAAAGGGTAGAATAATAATAAAAAAAAAAACCCTCAAAATCCAAGAGCTGGTTCTGGGGAAAATTAAACCAGGAGAAAAAGGAAAGAAAACCAAAAACCCATATTAAAGAATTAATGAGGAGAAACAGACAAATCTGAAGGGAAATCTGAGGAGTTACAGGAAAATACTACATACAGGTCTATGTTAATACATTTGAAAATCTGGGTATAGTATATTTCCCAAGAAATACCAGTAATTAAAAGTGAATTTTAAAATGTCAAAGTGTATCAGGGCACACAGATAAATTTAATACAAAATTTCAAGGAGGTGGCAATCCAGTATCCTTGCTAGTATTCCAGGGATCAAACAATAAGGCTTCCAAATACTTTTTACGTTAACATTTAAGAGCTAACAAGATGACATACAACTGGGCCAGGGCAGCACAGCAGGAGGTGAGTGGTGGGCGAGCCCACAAAGCTTCATCTGTATTGATAGCACTCCCCCCATCACTCGCATCACTGCCTGAGCTCCGCCTCCTGTCAGAATGCAACAGCGCTAGATTCTCACAGGAGCGCCGACCCTGCTGTGAGCTGCGCATGGAGGGGTCTAGATTGTGCTCCTTATGAGAGTCTAATGCCTGGTGATCTGGGTGGAGCTGAGACAGTGATGCCAGCGCTGGGGAGCGGCTGCAAATACAGATCATCATTAGCAGAGAGGTCTGACTGCACAGTAATGTAACGCACTTGAATCATCCCCAAATCACACACCCCCCACCCTCCTACCCTGGTCCTGGTCCGTGGAAAAATTGTCTTCCATGAAACTGGTCCCTGGTGCCAAAAATGTTGGGGACTGCTAACATACAAAACAAAGCTTCAAACTAATTTCATCTATAATAATGGATACAATAAAATACTATTCTAATATAGGCAATACAGAATCCAGAATTACAATTTACCATGAAAGAATAATATACCATGGCATCTACGGTTCACTCCAGAAAAGCCAGAATCTTTCAATAATAGAAAACCTATCTAAATAATTCAAGTATCAAGAAATTCATCATCAGTGTGTCAAGATATTTCTTTAGCACAATTAAGGAAGTACATCACAAACTAAAAGCCAGGAGAAGGTTTTATGGTAAAATACCAGAAGTTTTTCCATTAGAATTATAAATAAGACAAAAAGGTAAGATGTCTAAAATTTACCATTAAATAAAAACAGAAAATTACAAAAGAGAATGTACAAAATAATCATATTTTAGGAGAAAAAGTCTATGTATATGTGTATTAATACCTCAGTAGATGCATTTTAAAAATTGTTGATCAAATCATCAACAATAATTACTTACTAGGACTAATATTTCCCTATGGTTTGAATCAAAATCAAGTGACATGCACAACACAGGAAACCACTTTTAAGAAATCTGGTTGGGTGCTCATGCCTGTAATCCTAGCACTCTGAGGGGCCAAGGTGGGAGGATTGCTTGAGTCCAGGAGCTGGAGGTTGCAGTGAGCTATGATGATGCCACTGTACTTTAGCCCAGGCAATAGAATGAGACCCTGTCTCAAAAATCAAAAAAAGGAAATCCTTCCATTACTAAAAGATTAAATAAATTTTGAAAATCCCCAAAACTGTCACCCATTATTATTCTGCATTTCTCATCAGACATTATTAGCATTTACATATTTTTCTTTTGTAAAAAAATAGCAATATTACTTCTGTCTTCAAATGCTCTGGGAGCTAAATTTAAAGTAATATCATTACTTTCTTATTAACTGACATTACAATAGCCTCGAATGAAAGACTCCCCAAAAGGGAACACGGACTCCGGGGTGGGATGCTCATAGTTTTCCCACTGGAGGAGGCATGGTAGAGGGAGCTGGTGATTTTTTAATGATGAGATTGTAGGCAAGAGACAGTAGAAGGTAGAAGACAAGGTGAAGGAAGCATAAGAAAAGAAAACAAATGACTGTTGGCAAAAGGCTGCATGCAATAGGATCACACAATATAGCTGTCACAAAAGGTCACTATAACTTGTGATCACACAGTCCAGGACTATACTCACAAAGTTCCATTTTAAAATGAAAAAATTAACAAAAGGGAAGATACATGAATATAAAAACATATTTTAGTTTCACAGCATAATCTTAGAAGCAGCAAAAAGCTTATAAGAGCCAACTTTATATACACACTAAAGATAAGAAATTTGAATATTAAGGATTTTTTTCTCTATCTCTTCCACAATGTTGACACATGGTACTCCATCTGAGGGACAAGTAACTGTAAAAACTGGTGTTTTTCACAGGAAAAATGGTCCTTTTGTTGGGGCAGTGTGTACAGCCAGCGTTACAGCCCTTGTTACAGCACTTATTCCTTTGACTGGGGAAAGAACCCAGCAGCACACGAACAGTCGGAGAACAGCCTTTATTCTTCTACAATAGGCTCAGCACACCTAGTGTTATAGCTCTCTTCGTGTCTTCCGATGTTCTCTCCCTTCCTGCCCTTCTGCCCTGCTTTTATACACTTGGTAGGGCTTAAGAAGCGTCCAATCAACTACAAGCTTTAACATCCAATCAGCAACAGGCTTTAACATCCAATCAGCAACAAGCTTTAACATCCAACCAACAACAGTGGGATTCAAAAATTACCCAATCAGGATCACACAAGCAGCGTGGCCAGAAACAGGCTGCGGCACGTGGGCCTGGGGCATTCCGGCACTCGGGGTTCTGGTGGCATGCGGGCATCGGGGCTGCTGTGTGCCGTGGGGCCCGGCCCCAGCAGCGTGCCTCTAACCGGCCATGCACAGCACTGGCCCCCGGAGATGCGGAACTATGGGGAGGAGGCAATCCGCCACGACCCGGCACCAGACATTTTCCACATCATTCCCCCCTTTTGATGCCCTTATCAGTTTACACAGAGGCATCAACCTCTCTATGAATCTAATCACTACACTGGGCCCCATTGTTACCACAGCCCTTTGACTTTGGTAGTTATAATTCCTGATTGGTTTACATCCCCAGAAAGCCCCAACCAAGACCAGAGGCACGCCATGTAAACCCAGAAAAGGATTACCAAAGCAAGTTAGTCCAGTCTCTTGGGGCGAAGGCCCCGAGTCCAATTCCCATGACAGTCCAGACCAGTGGTCCCATACAGTCCAGCCATATTCAGGGCCAACTTGTAGACGAGCGTCTGAGCCAGATCTTCAGTGGGTCCTGTTGACCTTGTTGCACTGTCCAATGACTGGTCGCATCATCTGTCTCCAGGAGTGCATCTTACCCGCAGTAAGGCGATGCTTAACATATCTACCCAGGGTAATTGTGTCTCCTGACAGAGTTTAGCCAATGTAACCTTGAGGGTTCTGTTCACGAGCTCTACTTTCCCTGAGCTCTGTGGCCTATAGGCTGTATGTAACTCCCACTGGATACCTAATGCCTTGGATAGGATCTGTGTAACTTGTGCAGTGAAGCTAGGTCCATTATCACTGCTGATGGAGAGAGGCAAGCCGTACCGGGGGATGACCTCTCTCAGCAAGAGCTTCACTACTTCTCTGGCCTTCTCACTTCGGGTGGGGACAGCTTCAACCCAACTTGAGAAAGTACATATCATAACCAGCAAATACTTGTATCCCCGGCTTGGTTTGATTTCTGTGAAATCCACTTCCACATCCTTGAATGGGGACACCCCAGTGTGCTGAATTCCTGGAGCTGGACTTGGTTTAGCCACTGTATTGTTCCTGGTGCAAGTCTGGCACCGGGCACTGGCCGTCATTGGGTGAGCAACTGGGTAAGGACCCTGCTCTGCCCATTGGTCTTCCTCTAGCATGTACCTGGGTTTCTTTGGCCACTCAGGGGCCAGGAGAATGTGGCATTTGATGGGATCCTCTGGTTGTCCCATCTGCCTGCCTTGCTGCCTGGTCTGCCAGACGGTTACCGTTGGTGACTGAGTGTGTGCCCTTCTGGTGCCCCTGCAGTGGATGACTGCAATCTCCTTCGGTGCCCACACTGCTTCCAGTAAGTTGAAGAATTTCTTCCTTATTCTTGATTTCTTTTCTCCCCCTAGTCAAGAGCCCTCTTTCCTTCTAGATTGCCCCGTGTATGTGCACCATAGCGAAGGCATATTTGGAGTCTGTATCCTGGGCATACCTGAGGGCTTGGATGAGCGCCCATAACTCTGCCCTCTGGGCTGACCATCCCTGAGGCAGAGGGGCTGACGTGATAACTTCGCTCCCTGTGGTGACTGCGTAGCCAGCCAACTGTTTGCCATCCTGGATGTAGCTGCTGCTGTCTGTGTAGAGCTCCAGGTCAGGCCCCGGCAACAGACCATCCCCCAAGTCTGGCCGGCTTGCACAGACCTCCTCCACAGCCTCAGCAGTCATGGACCGGGGGCCCTGGCCCAGTAGGAAGGAGGTAGCAGGGTTCAAGGTCCCCACATGGACACCCTGCCCAAACACGCCAGTCCGCCTCATTGACCAGCAAACGAGGCGGCTGTCCCAACAGTACTAAGTCCAGCCCCTTGGACAGACAGGCCACTGTCCTCTGCCAGGGGCCCACAGTCTGCACCCGTACCCCCATAGGTACCTGCCTCTCACCTCTGAGGGCAGCTTGTTCAGCCTTAAGTCAGGCCTGGAGCTCCCGCACCATCTGTTCCAGTGTCTTCTGTTCCAGGTGTGCACTTGTGTCCTGCTCTTTCTTCAGTTCCTCAGCCATCATGCTGGCATCGGTGATGGCCTTTTTGGCCTTCTCTGCCTCCCCACTCAGGTGGGCCAAATCCACCCCGAGCTGCTTCTTCTGCTTCAGGAGGCCTGTGTTCTGCGAATGCAGGAGGTTGAGGCGCTTGGTGGCCTCCAATAGTTCCTGCTCCGCCAGCCACCGGCTGTGCTCACCCTGCTTCAGCGCAGCCCACAGCTCCTCCAGCTCAGAAGCCAACAGCATAGCCCAGCGCTCCAGGGCCTGCGCCTGCTCTCGGAGCTCAGCTGCCAGACGCTGCTCCTCATCCCGCCCTGCCTGCTCCTCCTTCAGTTGGGCCTCTAGCAGCCATGTGGCCACCTGGACCTCCATGGCCTGCTGGGTAGCGTGGCCCAGCTGCAGCTCCAGGTCACTGAGGTCACCCTCCATCTTCTCCTTGAGCCTCAGTGCTTCCTTGCAGGTCTGGGTCTCAGCATCCAGGGAGGCCTGCAGGGACTCCACTGCCTGCTGGTGGCTGCACCTCAGGTCAGCACACTCCTTAGCTTTCTCTGCCAGCTTCTTCTTGGCCTCCTTCAGCTCCTCAGTCCTCTGGATGACGTCTGCCTCATACTGGCTCAGCAAGTCGTGTCCCAAAAGAGGCACCAGACAGTCTGGCATGCGGAGGACCCTGGGCCTTATAACTGAACGTTCTGCTCCAACGTCCACAAATGTCACCTGTTGGCCCCCTACTTTCATCTTGACCGTGGGTTCCTGAGGGCTGAAGGAACCCGGTCGGCCCAACTCGGACTCAATGCCAGTGAGCCAAACTAGCTCTTGGGCTTCCGGTTTCTGTTGGGTTGTCCTGAACGGGGCCCTCCTTTGCAACAGGTGACTTCTCTTGTGGGGACATTCATTCTTCCAGTGGCCAAACCCCTTGCAATTGGCACACTGGTCTCCTGCCAGGGGCACCCGTCCTCGGGTTCCCCCCTTTTGTGGGAATCCAGGCCGCACTAGCCGACTTCCCTTGTGGGGGCATTCATTCTTCCAGTGGCCAAACCTCTTGCAATTGGCGCACTGGTCTCTTGCCAAGGGTGCCCATCCTCTGGTTCCCCCCTTTCGTGGGGGTCTGGGCTGCCTGGATGGGTTGATCTACCGAGGGCAGTAGCCAGGAGGGCAGCCTTTTTCTTCATCCTCTGGTCTTCCTCCCTCTGAACGGTCCAGTCCTGATTAACATACACCTTCTGGGCCACTTCCATTAACTGCATGATACGAATGCCTGCAAATCCTTCGAGTTTCTGCAGCTTCCTCTGAATGTCAGAGGCCGATTGCCCGACTAATGCTACATTCACCATTCTCTGGTTTTCAGCCGCCTCTGGGTCGATAGGTGTGTATATCTGGTATGCCTCACAGAGGTGCTCACAGAAGTCATACGATGACTCCTCTGGCTTCTGGGTAATTAGGGCAACCTTGTTCATGTTGGTCGGCTTTTTGGCCCCTTCTCGCACTCCTTGGAGAAGAGCCTCTCAGTACCGCTCAAGTGCCGCTGTCCTTCCGGTGCGTTGAAATCCCACTCTGGTTGGTCTCGGGCACCGCTGGTGATGCCCATTGTTCCACATCCAGGGTGCCCACTGGCGCCCGTTCCTGCAGCCACTTCCGAGTTCCAGTCATGATCCGACGCTGTTCTTCGGTATTGAAGAGGGTCAGCAGGAGTTGCCGGCGATCTTCCCACGTGGGACGATGAGTCTGGAAGACAGACTCCAGGTCGATAAGGGCCTGCGGTTTCTCTGAGTAGGACGGCGTATGGTGTTTCCAATTCAATAGAGCGGTGGTGGAGAAAGGCTGATAATACAGGGCAGGTTGCCCCGGCTGGACGGTTCCGGCATCCCGAATGTGCGGTGGACCTCACATTTCATGCAGAGGCATCTGGAGGGCCGGGACAGACCGCAAGCGGCGGACGAGTGGTGGAGATGCCAGCAATGGAGGAACCGATGGTGGTGGGGTGTCGGATGCAGTCCCAGTCACCACTTTCCACAATGAACGCATGAAACTTATCAGCATGCACCTTGCAACTGTTGGCTTGGATTCGAACCCTCCCATGTTCATCCAGCACTCCTGCCCCCTACACCACCCAACACTCCTTTTCTGAACCTTGTCCCTGCCTAGACTCTCATCCCTGCTCTAGCTCCTAACCAGCACTCCCATTCCCTACGCCGCCCAACAACACTCCTTTCCTGCTCTCAGGTGTCGGCCTAGCTGCGTCCCTTGAGGGAACTTAGGCACGTCTTGGCAATCACCGTTATGCCAAGGTCGCCACAGAACCCCAGATTAGGACCCACTCAAACCCCATAGTTGAAGCTGTGGGGCTACAGACACAATGACTGCAGTCACTGTTCCCTCCTCACATTCACTCAGAGTTTCCACATTCCCTCCCCTGGGAGATCCCTGTCCTTAGGAGCCAGTGGGGCTCCTCTTCCATGCCACTGACAGGGCTACACCTAGGAGCCAATGGGGCTCCTCTTCCATCCCACTGATGGACTTATACCCTAGGTGCCGATAGGCTCCTCTTCCGTCCCACTGACGGGTCGAACCCTAGGAGCCAATGGGGCTCCTCTTCCGTCCCACTGATGGGCTTATACCCTAGGAGCCAATGGGGCTCCTCTTCCGTCCCACTGATGGGCTTATACCCTAGGAGCCGATAGGGCTCCTCTTCCGTCCCACTGATGGGCTTATACCCTAGGAGCCGATGGGGCTCCTCTTTCGTGATAGGCTGATCTCAGGCGGGTCCCGGGGACCCTACCTTGTCCAACGTCCTGGCCTTGGTCTGCCACTCCAGCTGGCTAAGCCCGGCACCCACCTGCTCAGCCTCCTGCTATTGCCCTTGGCCAACAGCACCGTGGAGGCCAGCACCTGCCGGGGGGCCTGTCACAGTGTGGTCTGCGTCAGTGCCCCTGCTTCCCCCTCAGCAAGGCCTCGGCAAGCTTATTGCCCTTAGCCAACAGCTCTTGGTGTTGAAGGAGAGAGATGCTGCTCGGTGCCGTCCACCATCTGGGTGCAGTCCTCTCGTCCATGCCGTTTGTGCCGTTGTCCGTCTGCACTGTTCACCATTCTGGTGGCTTCAAGGGGCCAGCTCTGCAGATGCTGTTCGCCATCCGCGCCGTTCACCAATCCTGTGACTTCCAGGAGCCAGTTTGGTCGGCTTTCCCAGTCAGGGAACGAAAATGTTGGGGCAATGTGTACAGCTAGCGTTACAGCCCTTGTTACAGCTCTTATTCGTTTGATCAGGGAAAGAACCGAGTGGCACACGAAGAGTCGGAGAACAGCCTTTATTCTTCTACAGCAGACTCAAAACACCTAGTGTTACAGCTTTCTTTGTGTCTTCCAATGTTCTCCCCCTTCCTGCCCTTCTGCCCCTGCTTTTATACCATGGGTAGGGCTCAAGAAGCGTCCAATCAACTACAAGCTTTAACATCCAATCAGCAACAAGTTTTAACATCCAATCAACAACAAGCTTTAACATCCAACCAGAAACAGTGGGATTCAAAAATTACCCAATCAGGATCACGCAAGCAGCGTGGCCGGAAACAGGTAGCAGCACATGGGCCTGGGGCATTCCTGCACGCGGGGTTCTGGCAGCACGCGAGTGTCCAGGGAGGCTGGGCACTGCTGGCGTCAGGGCTGCTGTGTGCCGTGGGGCCCGGCCCCAGCAGCGTGCCCTCCAACTGGCCACATGCAGTGCTGGCCCGCGGAGATGCGGAACTACGGGGAGGCGGCAATCGGCCACGACCCAGCGCTGGACATTTTCCGCATCACTTTAAACTACTACTGCTTAAAGTCCTTTAAGATTGTCGCTCTTAAGTTTGATTTCACCTTTGTGGGTAACAAGTCTTGGAAGATGTTTGCTGAGATTTCAATGAATGGAAAAATAGCAACGATCAGTATGGATATATATTAAAAGAACTTTTCTGATTAAGTGGTCAGTCATTTGATAAAAATAATGCAACTCAATGATAGTGCATTTATTCATTTAAAGAATCGTAGCACTCTTTCTTCTGGCCAAGATAATCCAGCCTGAGAAACTCCAAAACCAGTTTTAAAGACACTGGAAATGAGGCAACAAAGGGTAGTAACTGCTAAAATCAGAAAGCAAATGTGGTAAGCCCTGTGCTTGCCCAACTTCATGGCCTTGAAAAAGTTCCCAGGTCATGGTACAGACAGGCAAAAGCTAAGAACCCATTGGACATTCTCAGTTGAAGACAAGGAGCTGAGAGTCCAAGAGATCCAGGTGACTAGAGCATACAGGAGAGAGATAAAACTCCAGAAATCTGACAAGGCTCCCTCTTGAGTATTCCGTAGAGTATTCCGTAGAGTTTACTGATCACTACATGTGTGAGGAAACTATCTGAGACCAGGGAAAGAATCACCTAAAAGGACTAGAAATTCACAAAGTTCAATTATAAATGTCAAGCAAAAAAACATAAAGAAAAGGACATTACAATTCAAAGTGCTCAAAATCAGTGAGGGAGAAAATCTTAAAAGCAGCTATAGAAAAAACATAATATAATATATACGGAGAACAAAGGAGAAAATCACAGCAGATTTCTTGTTCATAAAAAAGCAACTAAGACGACAGTGAAACAACACTTTTAAAGTGCTGAAAGGAGTGGGGTGGGGGAGCGAAAATGCCAACCCAACCTAGAATTTTATACCCAGCAAAAATATATTCAAATACAGAGATAAAATAAAGACTTTCAAACATTAAAAAGCTAAAAAAGTTTAGCACCAGCAAACCTGCACTATAAAAATGTTAAAGAAAGTCCTTCTAGAGAAGGAAGTAACAAATAAAAATATGGATCTACACACACAAAAAATTAAAAACTGGAAATACATAGCTAAATACATAGGACTTTTCCTTATTACTTAAATCTCTTTAAAGAATAATGGACTATTTAAACAAAAGTAATACTAATGCTGTATGAGTGTATAACACATGTTAAAGTAAAACACCTAATAACACAAAGGCCAGAGAAATAAATGGAAGTACTTACTATAATATTCTTATATGTGAAACAGTTTATTACTTGATAGTTGGCTTTTATAATTAAAGATGTACAGTATTAGCCCTAAAACAACAAAACAATAAAATAAAAATAACATATAAACCAATACAGAAAATAAAACTGAATCATGAAAAATATTCAATTAACCACAATGATGGCAAAAAAGGAAAAGAAGAACAAAAACAGAACAAAAAACTAAGTAAGAAAATAAGAGACTTAAAAAAAACAATACCATCAATCACATTAAATGTAAATAATTTAAATATCCCAACTAAAAGCAATAATTGTGAGACAGGTTAAAAAAAAAGACCAAATAATATGCTGCCTAATAGATACAAATAGGTTAAGAATAGAAGGAAAAGGAGCTCACACTGTGAACTGAAAAAGGATCAGGAAGAAGCAATCTTAGAAGCTACAGAAAAAGACACATTATATGCAGAGAACAAAGAAGTGGCAACCATAGTCAAAAGAGTGGCTTTATAACTGGAGTTATATATAACTGGAGTGGCTATATAACTACCAGACATAGCAGATTTCACAACAAAGAATATTACCAAAAAAAAAAAAAAAAAAAAAAAAAAAGGACTATTTCAAAATGACATAAAGGTCAATTCATCAAGAGCACATGACCAAACTAAACATTTATACACTTAGTAACAGAACTTGAATATACATGAGGCAAATACAAACAGAAGTAAAGAGAAATACACAAATTCACAATTAGAGTTAAAAGTTCAAATTCACATCTCTCAAAAATTTATAGAACAGGTAGTGAGAAAACCAGTAAAGGTATAAAAAAAACTGAACAACCAAATTAATTTAACTCATATTTATAGAACATTTTGCCAAATAGAGTGGAACACAAAAAATTGCTGAGAAAAATTAAAGACTTAACAAAATAAAGAGAGATACTGATGCCAGGCATGGTAGCACACACCTGTAGTCCCAGCTATTGGGGAGGCTGAGATGGGAGGATCACTTGAGCCTAGGAGTTTGAGGTCAGCCTGGGAAATATAACAAGACCCCATATCTCTTTAAAAAAATCCATCATAACAATTTTAAAAAGAGGTACTGGATTCACAAGCCTAAAGAGTCAATAATGCAAGATGTCAAGTCTCCATAAATTTATCTAAAGATACAATACCAACCAAAACCCCAGCGGGATTTTTTGGTAGAAATTGTCATGCTGATTCTAAAATGCATATGGAAATGCAAACAACCTAGATTGGGCAAAATAACTTTGACAAACAAAGAAGAGGACTAACACTACCTGATTTCATGTTTTATTATAATGCTACAGTAATCAAGACAGCAGGGTATTACTATTAAGACAGACAATCAGATTAATGGAACAGAATAGCATACAGATATAAACCCAAACATATGGACCACCTCATATCTGACAAAGATATCAAGTCTAATAAGAGGAAAATAAGAATCTTTGCAACGAATTCTGCTAGAACTGGATGTCTACATGCAAAAAGATAATCAATCCATACCTCATACCATATGCAAAATGACTCAAAATGAATCATAAATCTAAATGTAAACCAAAATGGTAAAAGTTCTAGAACAAAATATAAAAGACAAACATTTGTGACTTTGATACAATACTAAAAGCATAATCCATGGATGAACAAATTAATAAACTGAACTTTGTCAAAATTAAAATCTTCTGCTCTTTAAAACACACTGTTAAGAGAAGAAAAAAATCAAGTCACAGATGGAAAGAAAATATTTGCAAAACACATATATGATAAAGGACTTTTATCTATAGTACCCAATAATAAGAACTCAATAATAAGAACTCAAAATTAAAATAGCCCAATGAAAAAGTAAGCAAAGGATCTGAATAGATAATGTCACCAAAGAAGAAATGCAGATGGCAAATAACTACATGAAAAGATGTTCAACATTACTACCCATTAGGGAAATGCAAATTACAACCATAATAACACACATCTAAAATCAAAAAGACTGGCCATACCAAGCATTGATGAGGATGTTGAAAAAACATGGAACTTTCATTTACTGCCAGTGGAAACTCTGATGTACTGCTTGTACAACCCTCGTTGGAAACCTGCCTGGCATTGATTAAAAATGTAAACACACACTTATCATATGAATCTATTTCAGTCCTAGGTTAACCTAAGATAACAAAAAGTACAAGTCCATATAAACACTCATGCACGAATGTTCACAGCAGCTTTATTCATAATAGCCAAATGCCAGAAATAGCCTAATGACTATCCACATGTGAAAAGAGAAATTGCAGCATTGCTGTATAATGCAGTATCATTCAGCAACAAAAAGGAATTAACTATTTAAACTCATGACAACATGGATGAATATCAAAATAATTATACTCAGTGAAAGAATCCAGGCAAAGATCAAATAAGATATGACAACATACTTACATAAAATTCTAGAAAATGAAAATTAATCCATAGTGACAAAGAGCAGTTCAGTGGCTGTATGAAAAAACTTTTAGGAGTGACAGATATGTTCACTACCATGACTGTGGTTATGGTTTCACAGGTGTACATATGTCAAAATCTATCAAATTGTATACTAAAATATGAGAGGTTTATTATACATCAACGATAACTTTGTATTTTTAAGAACAATAAAAAAGAAGACAAATTACAACAAACAACTATTAGGTAACAACAACTACAGTAATAAAGTGTTAGTCCTTAAAATGTGCTAGGTAACATTGTGGGCACTTTAGATGTATTATTCTACCTAGTCAATTCTCACAACAACCTATGGCACAGACATTATTGTTCTCTTCATTTTACACAAGAAGGAACTGAGACACATAATAAAGGAATAATTTGCCTAAGGAAATACAGTTTAGTGATGGGGGAGGGACCCAAGGCCAGGAGTCCAGGGTGCACAGCATGAGCTGCTACCCAACTCCGCAGGTAGACATGGCTAGTCATCAGATATTCAATCATGTTACTTCTGAGCTAAGGTGTTCATTTTTTTTAAGTGAAAGGAACATTAATTTTATTATTCCGAATGAGAATTCTTGTTATCATCAGACTCAGCATGTAAGTTGTTGATGCAATTCTCAGGAGCACACACGGAAACATCCTTGTATGTAAGTCTGAACAGTTCGCACCCTGTGTTTTCACATTACAGGCACTAGAGATTCAAAAAAGCAGTCACACCAAAATGGATGATTTGTAAAAAGTGAATTCAGTTTTATTTTTAAATGATGAAGAGAAATGAACTGCCACTCTTCCTAATTTTACAGGCAGAACTAATTTACCTTCCTTGATTAACTTTCCATACTGTACTTAATGATTCTGAGACAAGGTGAGGTCTTTGAACACCTGCTTTCTACACTGCTTCAATTCTTGAGACCATTTATTTAACTTGATACATAAATACTATAGAATATTAAAATGTAAACAAGGCTACCTTCAATAAGTAAGAAAGTAACATACTGCTCACAAAATGAATAATAGTTTTTTTAAATATCAAGTTACCAGTGATTAAAACAAGAAAAAACAAAACTGAGAGCATCAATCTGACATTCTAAGGAAGAATTCAAGTACTTAGAATCAAAATCCCCAATTAATTAAATTTCATGACTTAAACAATTTCTATCTTCTCCAGGAACAGTAATTCACACATTCAATATAAACTGAGTACCTACTGGGGTTGGGCTAGGTCCTTGGTCTTATACTCTAGGGAACAAGAGATACAGTCTGACTTCATGCAGCTTCAAAAAATTATATAGTTTTAGCCGGGCGTGGTGGCTCACGCCTGTAATCCTAGCTCTCTGGGAGGCCGAGGTGGGCGGATTGCTCGAGGTCAGGAGTTCGAAACCAGCCTGAGCAAGAGCGAGACCCCGTCTCTACTATAAATGGAAAGAAATTAATTGGCCAACTAAAAATATGTACAAAAAATCAGCCGGGCATGGTGGCGCATGCCTGTAGTCCCAGCTACTCGGGAGGCTGAGGCAGGAGGATCGCTTGAGCCTAGGAGTTTGAGGTTGCTGTGAGCTAGGCTGACGCCACGGCACTCACTCTAGCCTGGGCAACAAAGTGAGACTCTGTCTCAAAAAAAAAAATTATATAGTTTTATATTTATGATCTATCTTAAGCCAATTTTTACATAAATTGTGAAGATTATGTTGAGGTTCTTTTTCACTATTTTTTGCATATGGATGTCCCATTTTTCCAACACTAAACATTCTCCATTTAACTGTCTGTACACCTTTGTCAGTATCAACTGGCAGTATTTGTGTGGGTCTATTTCTTGATTCTGTTGTGCTCTACCAGCCAACATGTCTATATTCTCACCAATGACACATTAGGTCTGCAGGCAATAAATTCTCAGTTTTCCTTAATCTGAGAATGTCCTTATTTCACCTTCATCCCTAAAGGATAATTTTCTCTGGATATAACACTTCAGGTTAACAGTTCTTTTCTTTTGGCACTTTAGAAAGGTTGTTCCACTTATTTCTAGATTCCATGGTTTCTGATGAGAAACTTCCCAAAGCATTTTTGTAAAGGTACTTTAAAATCTTTGTCAGATAATGCCAACATCTTTGTCATACTGGTTGACATCTGTTGATCATCTTTTCTCATGCAAGTTAAGATTTTCCTGCTTCTTCACACGTTCGATGATTTTGGCCTGGACATTTTTGTTTTAACATTCAATCACCTTGGTTGTAGTCAGGCTACACATTCCAATAAGCCTTTTGTGGGTAATGGTTTCGTGTTAATTATGTTTTTGAGGTGTGTGGCCTGTCTTGGACCTGGGTAGTTGCTCATCTCTTGGCTCAGCCCTCGAAGTGTTTGGCCTGCTGTCACACGTCAGAGGCACACACAGCTCCGGAGCGAGCACAGGAGCTCCTCACCAACAACTGCATGGAGAAGTTTCCCTGAGTCCTTTCTAGTTCCCTGAGTTGCCCCCTTTTCAGTTCTCTGGCCTGAACATGGGGGCTGTATTTGCCTTGATGTCTTGGAATTCCAATGACTATGCCAGTGCCCAACGCCAAACGGTAGAAGGACAGAGAAAACAAAAGCAATGAGGATTTGCATCACCCTCCTGAGACCACAGCTCTTATGATTAATGGAAGTTGCTCTCCCTTAGAATTTCTGGGTCCTGGCTGCCACTACTAACACTATGAGGCAATCTGTTTCCCCATTTCTCAAGCCTGAACTAGAAAGATTCTCCTGGACTTCTCCTTGTCTGCACCAATGCCCATTTCTGTGTTTCAGGATGCTTTTAGATGAGGCCAGTAGATGCCAGGAAAAATATGAATCCCACATTTTTTTTTTCAGTCCAGACGGCTCCTGTAAAATTCCACATTTGTACAATAAACTATCTACTTGATTAATATTGCACTTGGATATTTAATGATCATTTTCAACCAAACATGTCCAAAACAATATTCTTGATTGTCACTTCCCAACCTGCTCTTTTCATAGCTTTCCACATTTCAGCAGAAAGTAACTTCTCTTTCCAGTCACTCCAGCCAGAATCCTTGGAGTCCTTCTTTACATCTATTTCTTTCACACTCCCCGCACAGTCTGTGAAGAGATTCTCTTGGCCCCATCTTTAAAAGATACCCGGAGTCTAACCACATCTCACTGCTTCTACCACTCCCACCCAGTGGAAGCCCCCACCACACTCCACTTCAGCTACGGCAAAAGGCTCCTAGCAGAAAAGGCGAGCATCTTGCTTCTAACCTGGCCCTCCTATGGGTCTGCTCTTAGCACGGTGATCACAATGAACCTCCAAATAACTAAGAGCATGTCACGCTTCTTCTGATAAACCTCTTGCGAGTCTCCTTCTCATTCAGGATAAAAGCTAAAGTCCTTACAGTGGCTATTAACACCTCCATGACTGCTTCTTCGACAGTATCTGCTATCCCTCTCCTCCTCCTCCCCTCTGCTGCGGCTGCAGTGACAGGGTGGATGTCCCAAACCTACTCCCAACTAAGCCCTAACACTGGGTGTTACCTTGTCTGAAATGTTTTTCCTCTTATCTGTAGGATTAATTGCAACTCAAGTCTTTACTCCAATGTTATGTTCTCAGTGAGGCATGCTCTGACCTCCCTGGTCTGCAAACCCCAACCCCTTCTCAGACTCTATCCCCTATTTCTTTTTCTACAGTACTTTCCATTTCTGCCATAATACACGACTTACCATTTGCCATGTCTACTGTTTCTGTGCTAGAATGTAGCTGTTTGGTGGCAGGGATCTTGCCTTGCTTGTCCCCAGTGTCTACAACTAGCACATGACTCAACAAATGTTTGCTAAGGCAAGTGAACAAATATGCCTGGAACATGGTATTTGAGCAAGGGGAGTACCAGCAGGAGTTGAAGTCAGAGATGTAGCTGGGATCCACCTTGTACACCTTGTCAACTAAGATCTATTATTTCTTCCTTTGTGATGGCTAATGGAACAACTATTTTCTTAGAAGTCATGATTTCCAGTTTTAAATTGCCTTATTCCTGTTTGATTACAACTTTATTAGAAAGGGCAGTTACAATACTTGTATACATATTTAATCTCACCATCAGATTTTAGATGGTCAGTTCCAAAAGAGCACTGCTGAGGGCTACATGTATCTGTTTCCTCCACAGCAACTAACAAAACAGCCCACACACAGTATGAAGTTGACAAGTAACTCCCCAAACCCTAATTAAACATAAAAAACTGATCATTAAATTGCATTTTAATGTATAAGAACAGACTTTGTAGTGTGTGCATGTGTATATGTGAGGTATGTTAATAAATATATTAGACTTCAGAGAGCTGAGTGAGTGTTGGCTTTCAAGGAAGTCACCTTAAGAAGCAATACACTAAACTCAACAATGCTGTTCATTGTTCACAACATTGGTAAAATGTTTGACATCATATAAGCCTCTTTTTAAAATAAACCAGTCTTATTTTTGTTGCTATACTTTTCTTCTTCCTGAAATAGTATGACCTTATTAATCAGATTTGGCTCAGAAAGATCTTTTGCTATTTATGAATCAAACTCACCCTCACAGGATAAAGATGAGTCACTGCTGAGGATATTCAAAATTATAAGCTCAGATTCTGATGGAAATTCTACAAGGATTTCAACAAAGGTTATAAACAAAGCTTTCCAAAATGACTACTGTGTTCAGGACAACATACACTCACAGGATTTAAAAATCCATCCTTACTTCATAGACACATCTTAAAACAGAGTTCCTGGAAAACACACCAAAAGACCACCTTATTGCCAAACACAGAGCACAATGATGTACAGTGATGCCTCCAAACCCCTCACCTGGGGAAGGAAAAACAAGACAAAACTGGAGGCACAAGCACTCACACACACACTCGCTCACTCGTGTGTGCTCTCTCTCACACATACGCGCACACACACAATTTGGGGAACAGCCAAAGTCATTAGTAATTATTAAAGACTCTTTTCCTACAAAGTTTCTAACAGAATACTAAAATGTATACTCACTGCTAGATACCACTTTAACCAAGTGATCAAAGTTGTCATCACCAAAAGTGGGAGAACCTAACATTAAGTGCCACATAATGGAATGCAAAATGAAATATATAGCACTGCCCATTTAGTAATCTTGGCAAAATTTTTTAACCTAAACCTAACCATGAAGACATACTAAGTGAAATCTAGAATACGCAAACCTCAGTAAGACAATTGGCCTGAATTCTTTTAAAAAGTTAGTGTTTGGTTGGGGGAATTGG